>NW_015505346.1:1719090-1723279 GCF_001515645.1 Sinocyclocheilus grahami | reverse complement strand
AATTTTAACCTCATTGAGGAATTCAGTGCGAGGGTTAATTAAGTGATTGATGGTTGTTCAGATCTATACAATGGCACATATTGCTGTAACTTGGGATTTCACATTTTCATTCTCTTAAACTAATTATTTTCCTCACTTTCTCTCTTTCTGCAACTTGTGTGTGAATGCGTGTGTTAGATTAGTTTATATGTCTTAGATTTATCCAATAAAGCCTTATTTATATGGAAAAGAGAAGTATCTTGTGTTTTGTGCTCACAAGTTAATGTCTTAATCTGCCGATCTTTGTTACTATGCTAATTAATAGTGTTTTCACTATATTTTGGATATAGATATCCATTGCAGAATTGCTGTCATACGGCTCGTTCACTGAATCGCAGGCCGTCTCAGTGATCCGCCGTAAAACAGTGATTCTGTCCTAATTCCCTTGCATTTTAATGGTGGAGTTCCCTTTAAAATCTTAAATGATTCCCTTTGAGCTAAATTATTGACCTGTTTCCCTTACAATATATATACATATACATATATATATATATATAATATCACATTTCTTCAAGATTTATAGTGAATGTTTATTATGTAACTAAATGCTTTTTGTCTTTTTTTGTATTGACTCTTTAATAAATGATTTTCCACTCTTTCCCTCTAACTGTGCAAACTGTGGAAACAACTGCAACAAAACAAAACAGAGCAAAGGTTTACCTGCTAGTTGCAGAAGACCACCACAAAGTCCAATGAAATGCAATGACCAATGGGGACAGATGAAAAGATGTTGTTATCAAATAAAATATGAAACAAGCTGATTATTGCTCTGGCATGACTGTCCACAAAGGATGCATTTTTAAAAGTGTTTACGTTCCCTTTTCTACATTCTGCCCACCTGTAAAGATGAGGATGAGGTTTTAAATGCAGGACTAGATAAATGCAGACACTGGGATCTAAGATGTATCCATTATATGTCTGATTTTGTAAGTCAGATGCATTTTGATTTTGCATGTACCAATAGTAATGTTTTTGTTTTTTTACTTTTCAGTAGTGCTGTCAAATGATTAATCGTGATTAATCGCATCCAAAATAAAAGTTTTTGTTTACATAATATATGTATGTGTGCTGTGTATATTTATTATGTACTGTATATATAAATACACACACATGCATTTATATATTTCAAAAAATAGTATGTTTATTTATTAAATATATTTATTTATTATATAAATTACATTAATATAAATACATGTAAATATTTACACACTCATATGTTATGCAAACAAAACCTTTTATTTTGTATGCGATTAATCGCGATTAATCGTTTTGGCAGCACTACTTTTCAAACATTTTGCACAACTGCTATCTTGTTAGATGGCACAATGTGTACTGTTTGTGTTGTATCAGATAGTACAGTCACGACATCCTGTTAAAAGATAAAAAGAGAGAAGGGAAAATCAGTACTAGATAAACATGCAGTAACAGCACACAAGAAACTAAGAATTTGTTTTGCATATTCAGAAATGCATAGTATACAGTGTATGTTGGATGTGTTTAAAATGAGGTAACTGATTTTTAGATAGCGAATGCATAAACTAAATTCCTGGATAATTTCTTGTTAATAAAAAAAGACAAAAAAGAAATTACTTATATGAACAGACATGTACTGTAAATCTTCAAAGAATGTGATTGAAAAGGGTGACGAATCTACAAGAGCAATGCTGAAATACAAACACACTTCTTGATTTGCATTTGATTTGGATGGGAATTATGGGGCTTTACGTTATTACAATACTTAAAGCCCTTTGAAAAACTTTTCTCATCTCTTTCTAATCATTGCTATATTGCGATATAGCCCTCGAAAACCATCACCGCAGTTCCCATGTCATTTCTTTTGTATTGCACTGGTCTATGATAGTCTGCGTGAGTGTCAGCTGTAATATGTTTTGCCTCATTCTGACATATGGAGGGAAAGATAAAGTCTGCTGTAGAGATGTCACTAAGACTGAATGAGAGTGAATAAAAAGTATATTTCAGTGCTTTTTTAAGCAAGTGGAGCAAAAAGAGAGCTTAAAGTCTGAGAGAAAGAATATGGTGCTTTTTTTAAAACAATACTTTTTTAAATGCAGTTCACGCATGCTCTTCAAGTCTCTTCTTAGCTCCTTTAATTAGGGCTCCATATTGTGACTAAAACGGCAGCCCGGTCTCATGAAAATGCGTATAAATAGTACGCCAAATTACTTTCATGAGTTTGGGTTGAAAATGGTCACAAAGGGACAAAAAAATAAACATTTGCGATAGTAATTTTTAATCGAGTCACATGGGCTGCATCTTAAATTACATACTCTTTAAGTAGGTGCTTCTTTTGAATAAGTAATTACTTTGTGACCGTTAAAAACTATGTTCTGTGCAGTATGAATGAGTGTAGTTTGAATTTATTCCAGATGTGTTTTTGCATGTTGTCTTTATCATGTAATCTTGCTGGAAGTAGTAAGTCATTCAGGAACTTTTCACCTGCTTCAAAATGCGATTTCGTCAGATGCTGCACTCAGCAAACAAATTTACGCTTATTATCAAAAACATTAACATCTGTAAAAATTGTAACAGCCTCGTTTTTATATGGTGAAATGTTATTATTCTGACTGTTTTTTTTAATTAACCATTGGTCTTCCATAGTAGCATACATTTAGATCATGATAACCACAGTTAACCTCATATAGCACCTCAATACCATGGTAACATGCACAAAAGCTTATCATAATCACAAAATAAATTACTGTAATTATAATCTATTACTCTTATACATTAATAATAATATAATAAAATTGAATATGAATATCCACATTTCTGCCACAATACCATGGTGCAGTTAGTGTTAGGCTACTACAGTAAATCCATGTTAAATGATGGCAATTTGTAGATTGAAAAGCCTTCTGACTGTATCGTTGCAGACAGTGTTTTCTCCTGTCTGTCAGTGCTGGCTTTAAACTAGTTTCATCTGGCTTTAAACTAGCTTAAATCACTGTGTCATTTGTGTTTGTCACTGAATTCAAGTGCATTATACTGGATCTCACAGCGCTGTTTAGTGCTCACGTGACTGAGACCATAAACATTGTATCGAACATTTATCAAAGTCTTGTTAGCGTTTTATTGAGGAAAATGAACTTGCGATAACTGCATATAGCTTTGCAGGTAGGTTTCTTTAAGCATCTTGGAGACGTTGCCACAGTTCTTCTGGATTTAGTCTATCTCAGTTTGTTCTGTTTCTTCATGTCATTCCAGACAAACTGGATTACATTTTTCAATTTTATTTGTACAGCGCTTTTCACGATACAAATCATTGCAAAGCAGCTTTACAGCAAATTAAGTTTCTACAATATTTAGTGGTAGCTTATCAGTGGTGACGTAAAAACGTAATCAAACAGACGATGAACACTATTAACAGCAATTAGTATATGATGCAATCAAACTTATAGCAAAATGTGGTAGTTCTGTATGTTGTTTCAGGGTTGGCATCATCTGAGGTCCTCTGAGGGGTTGCCATCATCTCTTCTCAGGTGTTCTGGATCCAGACTGAAGCTTGTGTAAACATCTCTAGGTTACGTATGTAACCATGGTTCCCCGAGGGAACGAGACGCTGCGTCAAGTCGCTTTGGGAACACCCTTGCGTGACCGCGTTCTGAAGCACGTGTCAAATCCGTCCAATGGAGCAGCGAGACGTCACGAGCAGGGTGACGTAAGCACCAGAAAGCATAAAAGTGCATCTGGCCGGGCGCAAACCAGCTTCGATGAAGTAGCACCTGCAGGGATGCAGGGAGTATGGCAAAGAGACGCAGCGTCTCGTTCCCTCGGGGGAACCATGGTTACATACGTAACCTAGAGACGTTCCCCTTCAGGAACTCGAGCTGCGTCGAGTCGCTTTGGGAACGAGAATACCCACTGCGCCATACTACCAAGTCCCTGCCTGTGTGTGTATCCTATGAGCACATCACGAAGAGAGAACTTGGGAACCTGGGGTAGAAGCCAGGTCTAGGCTGTAAAAGCGGACAAAAGTGTGTGGAGAGGACCAGCCCGCCACAGCACAAATGTCCTGCAAGGCCACACCCAAGCTGAAAGCCTTGGAGGCCGCCATACTCCTGGTCGAGTGCGCTCTGACCCCCATAGGTGATGGGAGGCCAGAGGACTCGTAGGCTAGTGAGATGGCCTC
>NW_015505346.1:1718562-1718835 GCF_001515645.1 Sinocyclocheilus grahami | reverse complement strand
TATTTCGAATGAGTTAAACCTGTATCCTGTCTTCTGAGTAACATTGAGAATATCAGTATATATTGTTGCAACACCGCCGCCATGACCTGACGGGGCTCATGCTTATAACAGTAGCTTGGTGGAGTAGACTCATTTAGACCAATATAATCATTTGGTTTTAGCCAGGTTTCAGTCGAGCAGAGTACATCAAAACTATTATCTGTGATCATTTCATTTACAATAACTGCTTTGGGTGAGAGTGATCTAATGTTTAGGAGCCCAAACTTTAAAAAT
>NW_015505346.1:1717957-1718526 GCF_001515645.1 Sinocyclocheilus grahami | reverse complement strand
TTTAATCACGATCAGATTTTTTCTAGATCCTGCATTAAATTTATATTTTGACCTCACTATTTGGGGAACAGACACAGTCTTTATAGATTGTACAGCGCAAGTACTTCTATCATTTAAGCGGGTAGAACAAAAGTCATCAGGGCAGTTATTTGAGATTTGACTTACTAGTCGTATGGAGCGCAGCTTCCTGGAGATGTTATCCGACATGAGTTCCGCTGCGACTCTGCTGGGGTGAAGGCCATCAGCGCTAAAAAGCATAGGACGCTCCCAGAAAAGATTCCAATTATTAACAAAGAGCAGTTTCTGTTCTTTACACCATGACAATAACCATTCATTTAAAGCAAAAAGGCTACTGAACCTTTCGTGTCCTCTTCGATACGTGGGAAGCGGTCCTGACACGATGATCGTCGTCACGGGCGATGTGCGGCGCACCGTCTCGATCAGGCTCCTGAAGTCCCTCTTCAGTGTCTCCGTCTGCCGCAGCTTGGTGTCATTAAACCCCGCGTGAAGCACGACCGCTCTGGTGCTCTCGTTGCCCTTCAGGATCGCGGGTATCTGCGCAGAAACAT
>NW_015505346.1:1711804-1717891 GCF_001515645.1 Sinocyclocheilus grahami | reverse complement strand
AAACAGTGGGTGTGCACTTTACCTTCAGCTAACGTAGCACGGACGTGCCGGACGATGGAGTCTCCAATGATCACAGCATCGCGTTCCGTCTCGCGGAGGGGAGCGAAGCGGTTCAGGGTGGAGATCTCGAAGACCGGAGGTGGCGGAGGGGAAGAGGTTGTCGCCCGGGGCCTGGCTCGCGTCTTCCGCTGCGGGTGATGGATGATGATGAGTTAGGTCTAGGATGAAACCGACTGTAATATAAACAATTTTATTCAAACAGGCAGAAATATTTTTACAAACAGAGTTATATGTAGAGTAGGCCATGGCTAGTAAAATAATATATATATATATATCTACGTAATGTTACCCTGGGTTTGGAGGTTCTTTTGTCTATTATGATTTAATGCATCTATCCGTAAGACTGTTGAGGAGTGCTGAACACTTCTGGTTCATAACTTGTTTTTCTCTTCCATTTTCGTCCAAGGTTGGGAAGAGATCAGTGCACACAGCAGAACTTAGTTATTAATTACTTCAGAGTTTCAAGGATTCTGCTGAAGTTGAGAAAGACTGAGGTCAGGAGGCAAGTTTCTCTCAAATCTCAGCTTCTGTTCTTTATTCACAATGTGTCCAGTCACAGAAGAAGCTCAACAGCACATATGCTACTTTGTTCAGGAAATGTCACCCAACAAATAACAATGAATTGGTATGGTCTTTGTAATAGTACCATTACAAGAGTAAAAAAAAAAAAAGTAAACTTAATAAAATGCAAAACAAAGTAGTATTTGTAAAAGGAAAGTCTGCATCTCGCCCACAAACAAAATCAGAACATTTTGTTTGTTTTCGTATTTGTTTTCTTTAATCAAGAGCCTTTGTTGGACAAAACTTCCACTGCCGCCCACTGCTTGACTTCTCAAACCCACTGCTGTTATTGTAATAAATGTGGTTCTAGCATAATGTGTAATAATAATTTCTAGGTTTAAACCATGCAAAACAGTCTCACCCAGAAAGTGAATAATTCACATACTGCTGAAAAGATTAATTCCAAACATTTGTAAAAGCTGGAATTTTCCTTTTTTTCAAACTGATCATGTCTGATGCTGTTGTTGCAGTGTGTCTTCACTGAAATGAACTGTATTGAAACTTTTCATGTGAATGCTGTCAGTATAAAAGCAGCTCCTCAAAAGAATGTGATTTATCTTGTTCGGCAGTTATCTGTTTTTATTCAACCCTTCCTAACACTGTGTAGTCGGTACTGTACCTTAAGGGTCATATTAAATTATAAGGTTTGACTTGAATAAAATAATTTAGCTTAAATGTTGGTTATCTGACAAAATATTTTTATAATGTATAGAACATTGATTAACTGCATACGCCGAAATGTGCTTCTCTAAAAAGACAATTGTGAATAATATGCATTCAAAATGAATATAATATTTAATGTAAAGAAAATGTCACGTAACCTGTACATGTACACTACTGTTCAAAAGTGTGAGGTCAGTAAGATTTTTTGAATGTTTACAAAAGAAATCTCATGCTCACCAAAGCTACATTTATTTGATTAAAAAATACAGCAAAAACAGTAATATTGTGAAATATTTTTACAATTTAAGATAACTGTTCTCTATTTTAAAATGATATTTATTTCTGTGATGCCAAAGCTTCATTTTCAGCAGCAATTACAGTCATCAAAGTCACATCAGAAATCATCTTAAATGCTGTTTTGATCCTCAATAAACATTATTATTTATATTTAAAACATTTGTGCTGCTTAATGTGATACATGTTTTTAGGATTCTTTAATAAATATAAAGTAAAAAACAGCATTTATTTGAAATATATTAATTAATATAATTAATTTGTGGCAACATAAATATATTTACTGTCATTTTGATCAATTTAAAGCTCCCTTGCTAGATACAATTTGTAATTTCTTAAAAGAAAATCTGACCCCAAACTTTTGAATGGTGCTGGTTTTATTCCAGTCAGAAATATAAAAAATATATATTTGTAATATTTTCAAATATATATTAACCCGACTATAGGTTTCAAACCAACCAATGTAATTTTATAGGTCAAATCAGGTAGAAATATTGCCTTAAGGTAAAAGCTACACAGTTTCACTTTCTACAATATACTTAGTGATTCTCCAAGTCTAGGGCATTTAGTGGTGTTTGTTCCTGTGTATGTGTGCGTATGAGTCCTGATGACTTTGTGTGTTTGTAAAATGTGCCTTAGGCTGAAGTATAAAGCTGGAGAAGTGTACTTTAACTCACCGGAGTCTCTTTCAGAAGTTTTGCTGCCCTTCAAGCACAAAGCCCCAAACCAGACCCCTCGCTTTATAATTTACCTCAGGCAGTCAGCTCCACTGCAGGCTACAGACATATCACAGTGAGCACTGCTACCTCACCAGAGAGAGAGAGAAGTGGAGAAAGATAGCTGGAATGAGAGAAAGCGAGAGATGTCCCTGTTGGCAAAATTAAAGGCTGAAGAATTGTTCCTTGTCCTTAGCAGCTGAAGGAAAACAAATACCGCATTGTCTGTTTGAAACGTATAAAACCTTATGAATGTATGTGCTTAGTGGACTCTCTGTGCCTGCTTTCCTAATAACTCAGATATGTCTTAATAAGATTCCTTTGAAAAGGGCTTGCACTCTAGAGAAATTTCCTAAGGACACTTAAACACAGTCTCCCGTCCCCAGCAGAACAAGCTTGAATTGCATAGTACCATAGAGGTGTATAAATGAGAGCGAGCACGAATCGGGCCCTGCGGTAGCATTTCTGTGATGATAAGAAAAACACAAACACTTCTGTAATTGTTTTTATGATGCTTTCTCTTGTCCTGAAGGCCTGATGAAGAAAATCAGCATAAAAGATAATTAAAAAGTTACACTGAAACAGCCCGATGTATCTGCCATCTTTCTTTCTCTCGCTCCGTCTTTGCCCTCCAGTCACAGAAATGGAAATAAGGTTCTAGAGTCGAGCATTCAAACCTGAATGCAGCCATTTACAAACTATTTGATAAACAAAGTCTTGAAATACTTTCAAGACGAACCGCTTGTGCTTTTTAACGTGCAATAAATTATGGCTGCTTGCTGTCTTGTTGCTAATGAAGAATCTCAGCGTTGCATTATTACCTGAGCTCCACGGGGTATTGTTTTATAGCCTGAATTAGGTTGCTTTTGTATGTTAGGGACCTTAATGCATTCTAATGAAAACCAGGGTCTAACAAAAGTGTTCAAACAGCCGAGCACACAAAACAACGCTTCATCTTTTCCCCCTGGGATTTTCCACGGCATCCTAATGGGCTTATTCACCTAAACCAAAACAGCATTTTAAGAAGAAAAACTTACAAATGCCTCAGCAACAGCAGTTTTTCTTAAAGCCAAATCAACATTGTTTCTGAATGTTTTATAGCCCAGCAATTGAGTGCCGCTCTGTGAAAGAATAACTGTTCTTAATGCTATTTACTGTATGAAGACTAGGGCATTGCTAT
This sequence comes from Sinocyclocheilus grahami, assembly GCF_001515645.1. Classification (NCBI taxonomy): domain Eukaryota; kingdom Metazoa; phylum Chordata; class Actinopteri; order Cypriniformes; family Cyprinidae; genus Sinocyclocheilus; species Sinocyclocheilus grahami. The sequence continues at coordinate 1,714,417 of NW_015505346.1, read as the reverse complement.
TGTTCATTGATTGATTATTGAATTATCTCTCAGGTGAAAAGAAAATGTATGTGAAATGTAAGAATATTACGCATAATGAGGTATTATAAAATCATTCAACCATTGAAAATGGTTTCAATCCTATCATTGTCATTTTAAAGAAACAGTTCATCCAAAACTACCAAAACTCTTTTTGATGGATGTCTTAAAAAAAGATAATTGATTAATTGATGGACTGGAGTCATGTGGATTATTGTGTTGTTTTTATCAGATGTTTGGACTCATTCTGACGGCACCCATTCACTGCTACACCTACTGGTGAACAAGTGATGTAATGCTAAATTTCTCCAAATCTGTTCTGCTGAAGAAAGTTCATGAGGGTGAGTACATTTGCTGCATGTTTGCTGCATTTGTCACTTTGTGGTCCAAGTGTTGGGAATTTTGTTGAAATTTAGGTTGAAGTGAAAGTGGCAGTGTGTACAAAAACTCTTGTTGTTTATTCTTGTTAATTCTACTTAAAGTCTATGGAGTATTTGGGATGTTATTAGATAAACATATTCTTTTTAGACTCAAAGACGTGTAACCTGGGAAATGCAAGCAGCCAAAGTTATACTCTTTGTAGCATCATGCCATAGGGCTTGCTTAGCAGAAAGAAATGATGGTGTAAAGAGAAATGCTTCAACACAGCCTGTTTCAATCTTTAGAGAGGAGAATGCCAATTTGTGATCCCAAACACAAGCCTAAAATATCAGAGTTGCTCAAGAGCAAGTTGAATGTCTAAGAGTGGCTCCAATACACAGGCTGTGACAATAAATTGCAGAGCACAGGCATCACCCAACAAACCTGAACAACTTTGAGCAAAATATGCCAGAACAAACAGCACAAAATTACTTGAGCCCACTCGAACTGTGTGAAGCTAGTAAAGTCATTGCCAGCTCAAATTACAGTGTAGTGATTGAAAGCTTGCGTTTTGCGAAGGTTATTTTGTAAAATAAATAAATAAACAAATGAAAAAAAATAAAATATCACATTAAAACAATTCACAATCCTGGCTAAATTCTAGTGTGGGATTGGCTATTCAATAAAATTAGAAACCTGCTTTTAACAAGAAGAATACTGCTGAAATGATACTGCTTCCATTTCATAATTTGCTGTACACTGGGTCAGTGTGAAATATATGAAGATATAATATGTCTATATATTTGTTTTTCTGTCCTATTGTGGATTTTCCATTGACATTTTTGATGCAAGACTGAGCTAATGATATAGATATATAGTAAGTAACACATTGAATTAAACATGAAATTTTGAAGTAGAAAGACATGGTATGAATTAGTATATTGTAAAGTAGTCTAATCATTTTTGTTTAATTTACCTTTACCCATAAATTTTGCGGCTGGATGGATGGATGGATGGATGGATGGATAGATAATTATATTATCAGGCCATGGTCACATTATTTTGCTTAGAATTTGAGGTGCTTTCTAGCAGTCAGTGTCAATCATTTTGTGTGTTCACTTGGCAGCCGATCGTTCAATGAAGTGGCATATTCCACTTGTTACAGTAGGTGTTCGTTTGTTAGGTGAGAATGAAATTTAGCTTCTGTTGCTTTTGACAACTTTAAAAACACTGAGATGATGTGCTGCTGGTCTCCTGCTCCTGCATCTCTGATTACAACGGGGGGGTGTCTAATTCACATTTGGCTTCCAGAACAGCTAACATTGCTTACAGCATCTTTTAAGCCGCCCTTATGTGGGCGATTTCATGTTTTACTATCCTTTTGAAGACATTTAGTCTCCACAATGTAGGCAAAACCTGACCCACACACACAAATATGACCATTGCTCTTCTGTCTTCTGCTCATATTAGATTGCAGCTTCCAGCATACATCATCTGCCAATCTTTCTCGCTCTCTCTCCCTCTTCTTTCATTTGTTCCTCTCTTCTTCTCTAGCTTCAAATCGAATGACCTCACCAGGGTAGTAATTGCTAAGCTGATCTGTGGCCTATCATTGTGCAGAATGAGGGCCCTGCTCTCTTTTCACCCATGTCAGGACAACAGCAGTTGCCAGGCACTGATCCGGTTTGTATCGACTGCCCCTGCACAGCAGCTGTTAACATTTGAAATTCATTCCATTATTAAAGCTGCAAGGGAGTCAGAATAGAGCTGATATATCCTGCTCTCGTATCTCTTCATATCGCTCAGTTTCTCTTCATTCTCTGAGGATCAGAGGCAACAGAGCAAATTTGAGGCATCCTATAATGTTGTTTTAATTCGAACACATTTGTTCCTCTGACCCCAGTCAAGCGTATTAATATCGTCTTGGTTTACTAAACGGCAAACAACATGATCTGATGGGCACAAGTCTCAAATCCCCCGGTCTACATTCTTAAAACCTCTGCTCACAGAAACTTGAAAGGCACAGCAGAGGCGCCAAGCCACCCACATCCCTCCACACGCCATCGGCTGTAGACAGGTCATCTTCAAATCCTGCCTCTCATCCAGCTCAAATCAGCCTCACTTTCTCGCTCTTTCTTTCCCCAGAGGTACCGACTGAAGGTCTTAGCGTGTGAATAGAGGCGAATAGCAGAAATCACACCCCTGGGCTTTTGGCCATCATGCGTGGGGGGGGGG
>NW_015505346.1:1668955-1711698 GCF_001515645.1 Sinocyclocheilus grahami | reverse complement strand
CATCATGGGGGGGGGGGGGGGTGTTGGGGGGGTTGGAGATGGGTAGAAAAGACGGATTGAAAATCGGAGAGTCTCATCCGATTGGGTATCCCGCTATGAGCCTTTCGAAGGCGGATGACTCAATCAGTGGCATTTCCAATGGGAGGCCAGAAGGTTTCCCTGGGAGGCTTTGTGCTTAGAGGCAGAAGCACTTTCAGTGGCAGTCTGGGGTTTACAGAGCTCAAATTAAGCTTTCTTATTGTTCCAGCTTAAGCCAGACTCACCTGTGTTAAAGGTGTATTTACAAGCAACTCCACAAAAAAGTTTTCCTAAGTACTTGCAATGCAATTCATAGGTATTCATGGCATTTACATGTACAATTTATATTTTTGGCTATACATTGAAATGCATAGTATGGACATATTTACAGTTTCAAAAAAATTGCATGCACAGCTTTAGAAGTAAAAATCTTTATGTATGGATGGATGGATTACAATTGACAATGGAAACAATCGATAGATAGATAGATAGATAGATAGATAGATAGATAGATAGATTTTTGAAGTAGAATGGTTGAAATAGTGAAGTATTTTCTTGTAAAACATTTGAACATCTATAAATATGTAAAATTCTAATGTTTTAGATTCTGTGAGTATGTTAATCGTGTAGATTTCAGTGTCTACGCAAACATACAGAAATTTCCAGCATATGTACAACAACCAAACTATTTGTATGCATTCCAACTGTTACATTTATAGAATTGTATATTTATGGTTCAGGTTGCTATGTTGCGTAGCAACCATAACCAGTGTCCAGTTTGGCTAATTAACTAAATTACACTGCCATTTCCTCAGAGCAGTGACATTACAGTGTGTTACAGTGACTTACTCCTCACAGCATGCCTAGCAACATCCCTTAACCGTTAAAAAAAATCACTTTAATGCACTGCCTTTGGCTTATAGCGTATTATGTTGCAATTTCTTAAAAGAGATAACGAGAGGTCAGTGCATTGTGAGTGGCACGTGGATATTCTCTGCTTAGCTCTAAGTAGAAGCTTTTTATAGTTGCGGCTGCACAGGGGGAATGTGTTCAGTCAATGTCTCCAGTTAAGTAAAGGTAAAAGCCCAGCATTTAGTGTAAGACCATCTGCTGTGCAATCACTAGAGCTGTATTGACCACTAAGATTAGATTTGCCATTTGCTGGGAAAGTGCTGTTTGGATCGGAGGCAGGTGTACAACTGTTTATCATTCTCAGACCTGCAGACCCCGCAAGCGAAAACAGGGCCGAGGGTAACAAGATGTATGTGTGTGTCTGTGTAGGTGTTTCCCCAATGTTTACACTACACTAAACTGTTTACCACTTTGAGTCCTCCGCACGATTCTCAGGTGAGCATATTCTCCATTTCTAAACGCCTAAAACTGAATAAGTTGGTTTTTAGTTACAGCAGGTGTGCATGTTTGTATCTCCGGAACCGAAATCGACATCTCCCTTGGCTTCCTTCAGTATTTTGTCCAGGAGACGGTAATCTTCACCCTGTCTTAGAGCTGACAGCACTGTAAGCCCAGCTGCAGGAGGATGAAGACATCTGTCTTTGCTTTTCAATCAGCTTCCTCACACAAACGCTTCCCGCCTCTTTTGTTTGCGTTCCTGTTTTTTCATTTGACGGAGTCTTAGAGGGATCAAATAAAGCAGCATGCATGAGAAGATTTTTTTTTTCTGTTTTGTTTTTCGTGTGCGTGTGTGTTGTTTTTTATCAGCGAGGCTTCTTCCCATTTTTTCCAATTTTTCAGTGGGATTAGAGAGGGGAGTGATGGCTTTGCTCACTGGCAGACGTATCATAAAGCTACGGCTTAGACGAGTCACTGGAGCCACAAAGAAACCGGCACACCTCTAAAACCCCTCCACATGCATACACGCACACACACACAGTCGTAAGCTGTCACACACACACACTTGATACAGTGAGGACCGGGTGAGCAGAGGGACATAGAAAGGAGGAGTAGAACAGAACAGAAAGTAAAGTCTGCTTGTAAACATCCCTGTAAAGTGCAACTCTGTTCTTGTACACTATCAGTGCCAAAGCAGCACTTTGCCAGCCCATTATATTATACTGCAGTCAACACTAAAGAGTTTTTCTTCTAAACTTTGAAACACTCTTCGTTGGGCTTTTATTTGTGGTTAGAAAGAAAATAATCTTTCTTTGCTAATAATTTTTAGTTAGAATTTTTGGGGTTTAGTAAGTTTTACTTACATTTTTTACCTTTAGATTTTAACTTTTTTGTGTACTTTATTCAGAAAGAATGCATTAAATAAAAAAAAATCAAAGAATCTTGGAAAAGAAAGCATTGTGGTTTCAACAAAATATCAAAATATTAAGCAGCACAACTGTTTTCAACATTGGTAATAATAATAAGAAATGTTTCTTGATCCCCAAATCAGCATATTACCATATTAGATTTCTGAAGAATCATGTGACACTGAAGCTTGTAAGAGTAAGGGCTGTTGAAAATTCAACTTTGACATCACATGAATAAATTGCTATATATATATATATATATATATATATATATATATAAACAGATATTTTAAATTGTAATAAAATTTCACAAAATACTATATTTTGAATAAATAAATGCAACCATGGCAAGAATAAGAGGCTTCTTATATTATTATTATTAATAATAATAATAAATGTATTAATAGTTATTATTATTACTATTATTATCATCATTATTATTTTAAATATGTATGAATTATTTATTATTATTATTATTATTATTATCATCATCTTTATTTGTATCGTTGTTGTTGTACATATTTTATATTATATAGGCCTAATTAAATATTCAGACTTTCAACTGAGTCAAGACTCCAACTAAAACTTCTCAAATTTGGAGAAATTCTTCTGAAATGTATTTATTTATTTTACTTTGACTTTACTTAGTTAATATAAAGAAAGATTTTCAGAACCCATAAATACATACCATTATTATTCAAATTAAATATTTAATAAATGAACAAAAAAGAACAAGAATTTGATTACATAAAATTTCAGGGTTTTTTCCAATGTGTCCAAACTACACCAGCAACAATAATGTGTCTTAAAACACATTACTCTTCTTTCAAAACATGTTTATTGAAGATGTCTTCCATGTCAGGTAAGCGGCTCCTGTGGGAAGACAGTTCTCATTTGTAAGGAGGGACATCAAAGCGCCGCAGCTCTGCATTAGTGAGTCAGGGAGAGCGGGACTGTTTATCCTTTGCACAGGCGGTACATATGAATGCGACTGTGTGCTTCTTTCACAAGCTAATGCTGAATAAATCTTCATCCCATTTAATTATACTACAAAGTCTTTCACCTCAGCCCTTCACGCAAGCCTTTTGAAGCGTGTGTGTTTGTGCGGAGAAGAGAGTCACTTTTAATTTTTTGCTCTGGGACGAGTGTCTCTCTGAGAGACACAGGGGAGGGACCGAGGGACAACACTCCTGGCTAACTCTGATCTGAGACTGTGGAAGTGTGTATGTGTGTGTGAGAGAGAAATAGACAGGGAGAACTGGGGAGGGGAAACCATTCACTTTCAATAAACATCACGCTTTTCACTCAGACACAGGTAGGATTTTTCAGATCCATAATTCATGGTATTTTTTTCTAGGTGTCTCCCAGAGAATAAGAATGCTCTTTATTTGAGACCGTATAGCGTTTGCACGGGGGTTAACGCATGACAACGTTCAGCGCACATTTAGACTTCAAACACACAGCCAGTCGAGGGTGTCACATTTTAATGCGTCCTTTCGGGGGAAAATAACATAAGCACAGCTACAGGCATAATGTCATCTGCACTGTCAAATCCTACAGGAGAGGCACTGCATGCAGTACTGTATTTAGTCATGATGGAGGGAGGAAAAGAGAGAGAGAGAGAGAGAGAGAGGCATTGATGAGAGTGCAGTCTCAGTTGAATGGGTGCAGAGCTTTTGTATGTGTTGTGTACTTCAGTCTGATTAGTTTGTGATATGCAAACTATGACATTTTACATTTCTAAGGCAACATGCAGCACACTAACTGTGTGCATCACACGTGCATGTTGAGTTGAATCAAGGTTGTCCAGATAGAAAAGCATCTTTGTTAGAAGAACACGCCTGTGGCTCTCCCACATTTTTAATATAACTGGAGTGCTCTCTTTATACAATGAGCATTCATACAGAATCTGAAACTGAAATTGGCAAGTTTGTGGATTGGTAAAAATTAAAAGGGTGAGTGAAAAGATTTATCACAAGGGAACATATATATAAAGGAACATTCTAAAAAGTGGTTGTTTCCTGTCACAACCTTGAAAATGAAAATGCTGATTTTTGTCCAAAAAATTATTTTCTTTTCTATGTTGTACACCTCCTCTCTCTTCAGGAAGTTTTCTTTCTGTCAGCAGCTTCTTTCTGCAAATGTTAATGTTAATAATAATAATAATAATAAGGAGAAGAAGAAAATTACATTTACTGTTGTTGTTGTTGTTACTATTATTATTATATTTTATCTGATTACTAAACCTAAAAAATCTAAAAAGATAACTCTATGAAGTATTAAAAGAATAATAATAATAATCATAATAATAATGTTGTTGTAAGAAATATGTTCTTTATATAAATAATTATTATAGAATTATTATATATTATATACATGATAATTTTATATTATATGTATAATAATAATAATAATAATAATAATAATAATAATGTTGTTGTTGTAAGAAATATTATCTTTATATAAATAATTATTGTAGAATTATTCTATATTATATACATGATAATTTTATATTATATGCATAATTATTATTAACATTAAAATGTACAGAAAGAAGCTGCTGACAGAAAGAAAACTTTTTTATATTTTCATTTATATAAATAATATTATATAATTATTATATATTATGTACATAATATTATATGCAAAATAATAACAATTTTATTATAATAATAATTATTATTATTATTGAATAAGTTACACGTATTGTAATTAAGTTAAACTTATGCATTTAATATATTACGTTTTTATTTTATTAATAAGCTATATTAATTTGAATAATAATTTATATTAATAAGTTTCTCTCACATAAAAATTAAGTTTCTATTATATAATATAATACCAAATTAATAATAAGAAGCTTATTATATAATATAAATTTAACTTAATTTCCAGTTATTTTACACCTATTTATACTATTTTCAGTTTTCACAGTATTAATGGTTATTTATACAATAAAATATTTAGCTGCCTTTATATTTTAGGAAATGTGTCCCACATAAGTGGATTCTCATATTTGGGGGTCCATAACATCAAAGTTTGAAAACACCTGTTAACCAAAAAACCTGAAAAAAATGATGTTGGCTATAACGGTTGTCAGTAGATATCAAACACAGATCAGTGTGTAAATACATCCAACCCCATCCACAGTGTCTTTGCTCTGTTCCTTCCTGTCCAGCAGAATCTATCAGATCACTGTTTGCTTTGTTATGTCCTCAGGTTTTATGGGTTAATGAACTGTCATCTTCATGGCAACTTGTGAACCTGCACGAAGGTTACCCCAGTGACGGCATGCAAAGCCCGTGTCATCTTTAGTCGCCGCTGATGTCAATCACACTGAAAGTCATTACCCAGAAGCACTTAGGAGCACGCCTCCCGTCTTAGCAGGTAAATCGTCTGTAATTGTGTGGTACAGCCGATCAGACGTAACGCTCATCCCATTTGTGCCTCGTTGTACTCATGCAGCTCACGTAAGTGGAGTTATTTACAGTCGTTTATCTGTGTTGGTTGCTTTTCGTTATTTTCAGTGGGGTTTCCACCTCATTTGTCTCTGTTAAGGGTGACCTTTGATCTTGAGTTGTATAATATTCCTCTTGTTCTGCATTTTCTTTCAGTAGCCAGCTTGAGAAGGACACTTAAAGGAATAGTTCACTCAAAAGTTTATACCTTCCCTGCTGAAAAAAAAATATTTTAAGCCAGTCTTAAAATGGTTTAAGCTGGTCTCCCAGCCTGGCAATCTGGTAGCCTTTTAGCTGGTCAGCCAGCTGAAAAGTATCCAAAACATTGTTCCTTGAACAAAATAGCCATAATTACCCCATGATATTAGGGTTAAGACCAGGTTAGCATTCTGATTGGATGGCAAAAAATGTTGATCTAAGAATGTACTACTGTTCAAAAGTTTTGGTCAGTAAGATTTTTTTAATGTTTTTTGAAATAAGTATTTTATGCTCAGCAAGGTTGCATTTATTTGATCATAAATGCAGTAAAACAGTATAGTTGTGAAATATTATTTCAATTTGAAATAACAGTCATTACTCCAATCACATGATCCTTCAGAAATCATTCTAATATTCTGATTTGGTGCTTAACAAACATTTCTTACTGTTACCGACAGTGGCGTTCACAGACCTATGTAGGGGCAGGGGCTAAGCGACGTTGCTAAGGCACAATCGCAGTCCGGGGGGAGGGGGGTCACCCTCGGTAGAAATCATGGTCCAGGGGCACATAGACCGGACCGAAAGGGCACTTTACATTTTGGCTATTAAAGGGCCTTCCCCACCGACCCCCCCATGGCTTTAGAATAGACCTATAAATACACAACTACACATGGTTGATGTATTTATTTTCTTTCATACTGTATAATACAGTATTCACCACCTCAAGTTATGAATAAATAAGTTAAAAAAAAGTTTGGTTTCAATCTTGCTTTCGTGTTTACCGTTAATTTTTCAAAAACTCTCTGCCAATTACTTTCAGATTGTACAGAAATGTACACAGGAACTCATGAAAGACAAGCTTTAGGTTTTGAATAACTGTGTGCATATGATATATCCAAAAATATAATAATATGGCAAAGGTGTTTGTAATGTACTGTAAGAAAAATGTTTGCTTTTGAGATGTTTTTGTGATATTTTGAATGCAGTGCTTCATTTTGCAAGAGATGAAAGGCATTTTGCATTTTGTGTGTGCAATTCTTGGATTTGTGTGTAAAGTTTTGAAAAAAGAGGCAAAGTTGTGAACATGTGTAAGCAGTTAAAAAAACTGTAAATTCTTTTTTTTTAAAAAAACACTTACTGACCCTAAACTTTTAAATGGTAGTGTAGCTCTAAGAACTACTTGGACAGTAAGGCAATAGTTCACAAGTCGTGTTGGGCTAGAAAGAATATTCACCTAAAATCCTAAATACACAGTAGAAACTCCAAAAAAGTCAATTACCAGTTTAAGTGGCTACAAGGATGATCACGTGTCTGGGTGCGAAGCAGTGGCTAATGTGTGCAGAGTGTGAACATGATGTTCTCAGTGAGACAGCAGGGCTTTCTGCTCTGAGCTCTTATAAAAGCAGCACATTAGTGCTGACACAAAAAGTGTCACAGACAAGGGGAGAGCAGAAAGAATGACAGGAGAATCACTCTCACCATCTCCTGCTCTTTCTCTGTGCAACACCAGTGTGCTGCATCTGCCTTATGGAGCACAGGTGTGACAGCACTGACACTTTTATTACCGCACCATCAGTTCCGTGTCATCTCCTCACATTTTTAGGTCTTTGCATCTCGCCCCCTCTTTCTCTCTCTCTTTTCAGTCCTTTTTCGAGCATCAACGGGTTACTTTTACCATTATCAACTCGCTACTTTAAACCCATTTTCGTGATTGTTTTTGATTTAACTCCTCTGTAGTATGAGGACCACCATTTAGAGCCCAAAATTGTCACTCTTGATTTAACAAGTGTGTAGCTTTGAACCTATTTTGTGTCTTCCCTCACACTCCATGGTCTGTCTCTCTCTCTCTCTCATCGTGGAAGGTAATAATTCTGTGCCCTGTGTGTGAGTTCGGTGGTTGGTGTATAATAAAAGCTATTGTCATGAGCCTTCATGCTGTGTATACGATGTGTGTGTGTGTGTGTGTGTGTGTGTGTGTGTGTGTGTGTGTGTGTGTGTGTGTGTGTATTGAGTGAAAACTGCAGGAAGGTCTGAACGCATATCATTTCCTCTCCAGTCATTTGTAATAGACAGTCAATATGAAGTCTCTCTTTTTCTTTCCCTCTTATTTTTGCTCACTCATTCACCTAATTCTCTCAGTTGAAGAGCAACATTGCCCCCTGTAGGCCAAGTGCTGTTGTCTTGCATCAGTCTTTAGATGGGAAGTGATGAGATAGGTGTATTATGTGGAAGCCCATTTCCACCACATAAGAAAAAAAAACGTCATGCTCTGGTAAATCAAAATTATGACATAGAATCATAATTATGACAGAAAATAGTTGAAACTATAAGATAAAAAGTCATAATTAAGACATTTCGACTTCATAATTTTAATTATGACTTAGTATCGCATTTTGTCAAAATTAGGACTTGTCTTCTTATAACTTTGACTTTTTGCCATAATTTTTTTTTAAATCATAAATAAGACAGTATCTTAGTATAACCAAAGCATGCAATTTTTTTCTTATGTGAAGGAAAGAGGAGGAAAGAACCTAACCTGCCAAATCGTCTCTAGGTTACGTATGTAACCATGGTTCCCCGAGGGAACGAGACGCTGCGTCGAGTCGCTTTGGGAACGCCCTTGCGTGACCTCGTTCTGAAGCACGTGTCAAATCCGTCCAATGGAGCAGCGAGACGTCACGAGCAGGGTGACGTAAGCACCAGAAAGCATAAAAGCACATCCGGCCGGGCGCAAACCAGCTTCGATGAAGTAGCGCCTGCAGGGATGCAGGGAGTATGGCAAAGAGACGCAGCGTCTCGTTCCTGTGCCAAAGAGATGATGGCCTTCCCACAGACCCTAGGCAGAGCGGCCACTCATGACCGCTCCCCAGCCCGTGAGAGAGGCATCCGTCGTTAGCCTTACGCGACGACAAGGAGCCCCTAACGTCGGGCCTTGAACCAGGAACCAACGTTTCTTCCACATGTCTAAGGCACGTAAGCATCGCCGCGTGACCTTGATCATGCAAAGCGGATTCCCCCTCAGGGAAACGAGCCTGGCCGCTGTCATCAAACGCAGCCAGGCGAGAGCGGAGCTCTCAGTGATGACAATCAGCTGCTCGAAAGCTGACCGCGCATGCTTTGCTCCTAAACAAACGACACACACATCGTGTGTATCCCCTGCCGCCAGATATCGTGGGCAGGGAGAAACACAGCGTTTGTAATGCCGTTCGCTCGCCATAGACTTTCTCATTGTTTTATATATATGAGTGCTTGTGCGGACAGACAACAGTAAATAGACAGACACATACACAGAGCGCTACTGAAGAGCAGAAGCTGGTTTGCGCCCGGCCGGATGTGCTTTTATGCTTTCTGGTGCTTACGTCACCCTGCTCGTGACGTCTCGCTGCTCCATTGGACGGATTTGACACGTGCTTCAGAACGCGGTCACGCAAGGGCATTCCCAAAGCGACTCGACGCAGCTCGAGTTCCTGAAGGGGAACTTCATATTTTCACAAGATCAACAGTGCTACAGAAACACGTAACCTCTTCAAAACATTCAATTCTCTACTCTGTCCCCCTCCACCACTGCCCACAACTTCTATAACAGCTGATGATTTCGCCACATTCTTCACAGACAAAACTAGAACAATCAGTAGTCAGTTCTCAGCTCCACACACACACAAACTCAAACCAACCGCATCCATGCCTAAAACTTCCCCCTTCTCCTTCTGTCCCCTCACTGAGGCATAAGTATCCAAACTTCTCCTCTCCAGCCATCCTACAACATGCCCACTAGACCCAATCCCCTCACACCTTCTCCAAGCAATCTCCCCTACACTTTTACCACCACTCACACACATCCTCAACAGATCTTTTTTCACAGGCACTTTCCCCACTGCATTCAAACAGGCTCGGGTAACCACACTGCTCAAAAAACCTACATTAAACACTTCACTTACAGATAGCCGCAGACCTCTTTCTCCTTCCTTTCATAGCAAAAACACTCGGATGAGTTGTTTTTAACCAGGTATAATTATTTCTTACACAGAACAACCAACTGGATCCTAACCAGTTCAGGAGTGGCCATTCAACTGAGACTGCGCTACTGTCGGATTTGCCCTGCGGATTGCAAAAGCTGATTCCAAATATCAGTTCTTGTTTTCTGGATCTATCTGCTGCTTTTGAAACGGTGAATAATCAGATCCTCCTGTCCACCCTCTCATCACTAGGCATCACAGGGATTCCACTTTGCTGGTTTGAATCCTATCTCACTGGTAGGTCTTTCAGGGTGGCCTGGGGTGGGCAGGTATCCAAAGCACATCATCTGGTCACTGGGGTTCCTCAGGGATCAGTTCTTGGACCCCTCCTCTTCTCCATATACACTACATCACTGGGACCCATTATACAGGGTTTCTCCTACCATTGCTATGCTGATGACACACAGCTCTATCTCTCATTTCAACCAGATGATCCAACGGTAACTGCACGGATCTCAGGCTGCCTGTCGGACATCTAGGCATGGATGAAAGAACATCACCTACAGCTCAACCTGGCAAAGACTGAGCTTCTTGTCTTCCCTGCCACTCCAACTCTACAGCATGATTTCACCATCCAGTTAGGTTCATCAACAATTACCCCATCAAGTTCGGTCAGAAATCTTGGTGTAATTTTTGATGATCATCTGACTTTCAAAGAACACATTGCAAAAACTGCTAGATCTTGCAGGTTTGCATTGCACAACATCAGAAAGATCAGGCCCTTCCTAACGGAGCATGCTGCACAACTTCTTGTCCAGGCCCTTGTCATTTCTAGGCTGGACTACTACAATGCTCTTCTGGCTGGACTTCCATCATGCACAGTCAAACCTTTACAAATGATTCAGAATGCAGCGGCACGTCTTTAACAAGCCCAAAAGAGCCCACGTCACACCTCTCTTTATCGCCCTGTTGCCGGTTAAGGCTCGCATCAAGTTCAAGACACTGATACTTGCATATAGAACAGCCTCAGGCTCAGCACCTGCCTACTTCCACTCACTCTTACGAATCTACATCCCCTCCAGAAGTCTGAGATCCACTAGTGAGCGACGCCTTGTGGTACTATCACAAAGAGGCACAAAATCACTTTCCAGAACATTCTCATTCACCATTCCTGGTTGGTGGAATGATCTTCCAACCCCTATCCAGAATGCTGATTCCCTGACATTTTTCAAGTGACAGCTGAAAACTCACCTCTTTCGTCACATTCTGACTTCATCCTAAAAAAAAAATGTTTTAAATCTTTTTCTCTTTTCTTTCATCTTTCTCTGTCTAGCTTGTACTTATTTGAACAATGCTTGAAACTTGGTATGACGAACACTTCCTCTGTCTATTTGCCTCTTTTAAGATGAATCGCTTGATGTATTCCCCAATTGTAAGTCGCTTTGGTAAAAGCATCTGCTAAATGAATAAATGTAAATGTAAGAACAGAAAGTGTGTGTGTGTGTGTGTTGGAAATGGGTTTCCATGAGTACATTTTCTTTTGACGTTTCTTTTGACTGTTGTTTTATAGAGAGCTGATGATGTATTTGATCTCCCTACCCATAAGTCTAACTTTCATATAAACCTTTTCTATTTATTATTATTATTATTATTAGGGCCTATGTCGTATATTTATTAAGACCGTTTTTAAAGTTGGTCCTCACAATGTGGATGATCTCAGGATCTACTATCTTTGTGGAGTCATTTGGTCCAAATAGTGTCTGCTAAACCTGACCCAGACATACAAATACACTCACAGAGAAATGATGGGTATGCAGCAGGACCAAATTACCTGAGAATACACCATTTCCTGCCATTTTTGAGATGGCCTGTAACTGCTGTGTCATCAAAGAACTGACTCTAAATAGTCACTGCAGCTGCTTCAAGTACAGTATGTTCGGCATGCAACAGTTTGAACTTCAAATCACAAAGACCTTCAGCTAGTGTTCAATCTTACCTCCTAATAGAACATCAATATTTAAAGGGATAGTTCACCCTTACCCTCATGCCTTTCAAACCTGACTTTCTTTTATATATGGAACACAAAAGAAGAAATTTTAAACTTTCTCAGTGATTGTTTTTTCTGTCTCTCTCTCTCTGTGTCTCTGTGTGTCTCTCTCTCTGTGTGTCTCTCTCTCTGTGTCTCTGTGTCTCTGTGTCTCTGTGTGTCTCTCTCTCTGTGTGTCTCTCTCTCTGTGTCTCTGTGTCTCTGTGTCTCTGTGTGTCTCTCTCTCTGTGTGTCTCTCTCTCTCTGTGTGTCTCTCTCTCTCTGTGTGTCTCTCTCTCTCTGTGTGTCTCTCTCTCTCTGTGTGTCTCTCTCTCTCTGTGTGTCTCTCTCTCTCTCTGTGTGTCTCTCTCTCTGTGTGTCTCTCTCTCTCTGTGTGTCTCTCTCTGTGTCTCTCTCTCTCTCTGTGTGTCTCTCTCTGTGTCTCTGTGTCTCTCTCTCTGTGTGTCTCTCTCTCTGTGTCTCTGTGTCTCTCTTTCTCTGTGTCTCTGTGTGTCTCTCTCTGTGTTGAGCGCGAGTGGACTGAGAGCGTGTGTGTGGTGAGTGAGTGAGTGATTTCTGTAGTCTTTTTCTTCTTTGTGTTTTTTGTTGTTAGTGTTATTTTTGTTATAGTTTTGGGCCGTGTGCTACCGGTTGCTTACCGGAGTAAGCATGACGGCCCCGGCTACTCGGGTTTTGTCTACACTCACGCGGCACCATGCGGTTAAGATGGCGTTGGCGGCGAGTATAGAGGAGATAATATTTTTAAAAATTGCTCTATCATCCCAGTAGGTTTTTCTGATCATAGCATGGTGCAATGTGGTTTTATTTTAAATTCTATTAAGCCTGGAAGTGCTTATTGGCATTTTAATATTTCTTTACTGAGTGATAGCGTTTTTAGGGATTCCTTTAAGTACTTCTGGGAGAATTATATATTATTTTATATATTATATTATATTATTTTGGATCAATACAACAGTGGTGGGACGTTGGTAAAGTCCAAATTAGGCAATTGTGTCAACAATACACTCGTAACGTCACTATAGATTTTAAAAAGTCTTTGGAGTCATTGGAAAATGAATTAACTGAATGTCAACAAAAAGCTGAATCTACTGGGGAAAATCATCACTTTGATGGCTTTTTTAAAAAGAAAGCCCAGTTAGCAGATCTGCTGGAATATAGAACACAGGGGGCGTTGGTCAGATCAAGATTTCAAAATATAAGTCATATGGATGCACCGTCAAAAAACAGAAGAGATTAATTCAGGCCCTCCAGTCTGAAGAAGGCCACGTTTTGCTGAATCCTAGTGATATTCGAAAGAGAGCAGTTGGTTTTTACAAAATTAAATGAAAATGTAAAACCAGAATGGAGAGTTATATATAAACCGCCATTATCAAAAAAAGTTGGGGACTTGCAATGGAGAATAATTCATGGGATTTTAGCTGTTAATTCTTTTGTCTCTGTTTTGAATGAAGAAGTCAAGGATGAATGTCCTTTTTGTTTTCAAAGAGAAACAATTTTTCATGCATTTGCGCAGTGTTCTAGATTAGTACCTTTCTTTGATGTTGTAAAAGCACTTTTTCGTGGTTTTAATGAGTCTTTTTCTGAAGAAGTTTTTATATTGGGTTTTAAATATAGTCAAAGAAAGAAATATATCTGTCAGCTGCTGAATTTTATAATTGGTCAGGCAAAAATGGCAATATATGTAAGTAGAAGGAATAAAATTGATCAAAAACCTTGTCAAAACATTACCGAGATATTTTTAACACTGGTAAAATCTAGAGTATTAATTGATTATAAATTTTATAAGGAGATGAATGATTTGTTTACCTTTGAAAATATTTGGTCTCTCTCCCTCTCTCTCTCTCTCTCTCTCTCTCTCTCTCTCTCTCTCTAGAGTGAATATCTGTGAGGCACAATGTTCTTGAGGATGGGTAAATGATGACAGATGATTGCAGGCTCTGCATTTAACTGTAATGGTGAATGGTGGTACCAGTGTTTGGAAATTAAACTGTCACTTTTAGACCCTTTTAGTTGCATACAGTATGTCATTATAGGAAATTTCATGTACATTTTTCCATTTATTTCCAATCATTCCGTTTATTTTATCTGTATGTTCACTCAAACTAAGGCTCTTTTGATTTTTTAAAGTGCACTGAGAACAAAATGTGAAACCCCTGGAATAACCAGTGAGAATTTAGTAGTCTTTATTTTGCACACCACTCATGCACTGCAAACGTGCAATTCAGGCATGTAGCTTGCTCAAGAAAGCTGCTAGACAGTCAGAATGTGTTTCCCCAGACTTCAAGCTACAGTACAAGATTGCACCTTTGCAGATTTTACTATGATCCTTATAGATACAGTGAGGGGAGCCAGTGCATCTTACACATCTGACACTAAAGTTTCTACCCTTCTATCCAAGATAAAAATAAATTACATTTCAAAATATTAAAATCTAAAACAGGTATTTTATACTGTAATAATACTGTATATAACAGTATTACTGTTTTACTGTATTTTGGGGAAAAAAATATTTAGCCTTGGTGAGCATAAGAGACTTCTTCCAAAAGCATTAAAATCTTACTGCTGAAGCTCACATACAAGTTTTATGAGAAATACTAGACATATCCAGGAATTGATTCCTATTTACCTCCTTTTATGCATTCTAGGCTTAAGAACAGATGTTCATGTAGACAACTGCATAAAAAGACAGCCGGTATTTTGTCTCATTGACCACCATGAATACACGGGGTTCCAAGGCTCAGAAGTTTGGATTTTGCCCAGAGCAACATCCGAATGTATCAAAGTGTTACTGTGATCTAGATAGCGAGAGTTCAAGAAGCATAGCACACAGAATAGCGAACACAATCCATCACTTGTCCACCCTATTCTGTGCTCCAGTTTTTTGATGGAGATGCTCATATTCAGCATCCGTTTCACATGGGATACAGATGCATAAACGCTGCTCCACAGAGGATAACATAAACAGAGAAATGCAAGGCAGAGAAAATGATTTCGTTCTCCTTCATCCATACAGACATTTTGTTCACCCAGTCGCTGACACAAAGAGGGCAGAGAGCACAGAGGATCAGCTATCACAGCCATTATCAGGAAGCCTCTAGTTCTTCCTTGTCTGAATAAATGAAGACGCACCCACACATTTGTTATGTTTCACTTGCTGTTGATAATAATATATGTTGAAAAAAGGAAAAATAAATAATATCTGTTTTTTCTTGGCACGCGCATATGCATGCAAGCACACGCGCTTTTCTCTCAGCGCTCTGTTTCTCTAAAGTATAAAGGAACATAATACAATGGCACACGTCAATCACATAAACAGGGCAGAAATATGTCAACTTGATTATTCTTTTAACAAGCACCACAATCACTGCCTTATTTTCTTCAGTCAGTGTGACACTCCAAAATGTCAAATTACCATACATGACACAATCAAAATTAATATTGTGAGGTCTGGGTGGATTTATTTGTTTTTCAATTGAGCGTAATGAGCAGCTTGCATTATTTGATTTCTTATCTTCTGCATGTTAGCATTGGGTCTCTTTGCTTTTTGCTTTGCTTTTGATTCATGTTCCCATTAACAACAGAAATGCTATGGCTATATGGTACTGCTCACAAAGTGACTCCAAAAACATGTTTGGACACTTAACGGAATAGTTCACCCAAAAATGAAAAAAATGCTGAAAATGTACTTACCTTCAGGCCATCCAAGATGTAGATGAGTTTGTTGCTTCATTGTCACAGATTTGGAGAATTTTAGCATTACGTACATTACTTGCTCACCAATGGATTCTTTGCAGTGAATGGGTGCCGTCAGAATGAGAGTCCAAACAGTTTATAAAAACATCACAATAATCCACAAGCAATCCACATGACTCCACTTCATCAACTATCATCTTGTGAAGTAAAAAGCTGCATGTTTGTATGAAACAGATTCATCATTAGGACATGTTTTTTTCTGGAAAAATTTGTCTCATCTGAATCAGGAGAGAAATATGCACAGATCAAGCACTGTTTACAAGCGGGAAAAAATGTCTGTGGATTTTGATGTGAGAGGACTACAGGAGATTGACTTTTTCACTGGAGGAAGCATTATTATGGATTGTGGACTGGCATTTTGGTCAGAAGCAATGGTTTAAAATTTAAAAAATGTTCTCTCTCTCTCTCTCTTTTTATCTAATGCAATAACATTCATACAGCTTTAAGTGTGGCCTAAGGTTCCAAATATTTATTTTAATCCAGTTTTAAACTGGATTTAATTTAACTATTATTTTGAATAAATTCAGTAGCATTTTAGCAAGCTGTACTTGTATATACGCAATAATTAAAAGGTTCATGGCTAATTGGGCTTTATTAATTGTAAAGGCCTTCTCAGGCTTCTGAAAACACAGCAATGCTTTTGCAGGTTCTGCTCAAACAGATTGCTTGCTGCACATTAACTCCCACATTCAGCCTGTGAGTCACGTTGAAAACCTTGAGATAGTGGATAGTGAATGCATTTCACATAAAAACAAAGAACGTTATTGTTGCATGAATACACGACCAAAACCACAAAATGAAATCAAATATTTGATAGTAATGTTAACCTAGGTGACAGGAGTTTGAGAAACATAAAAATATAAAGACTTTTGACAGCTTGTGAATGAAACTTTTTAAAAATTGCACTTTTGACATTAACTTTGTCTATATCAAAAATGAACAAAGTAAAGGAAAGACAAAGTTGATGAAAAATGTTACCTTATAGTTTGAGATTTTGTAAAACGTCACAGTGTCAGTGACTATGCTTGTTCTGGGTAATTAAACTTCTGTACTGACCCTCATTCCAAACTGATGTGACTTTCTTTCATCTGTCTAAAACAAAAGTAGAAATTCTGATATTTGTAATGGTCACTCTTTTCGGTCACACCTTTTATTTTTTGGGGTGAACTATCCATTTAAGAATTTCTCAATTTGTTTCATGGAAGAGAAAAGGTCAAACAGTTTAAAACTGGGTTATATTTTAACCACATTTATAGTCTGTAGCCTATAGGCATTGTCCTAACCATGGCAGCACCAGGGAAAGTGTGTGTAAACACTTGTCTGTGTGTGTCCATTGTGCTTTGTCTTCTATTTTTAAACATGGGAGGCATCACATTATGTCTGTTTCTCTGTGTAATGTATTTAATGGCACAGTGCACTTTCTTTCCTTTTGAGCCATTACCAACCTCTAAATCCACTAAAGAAACTTCAAACGTCACACCACCATGACAACACGCTCTTCACCCCCAGCCCGAGGTCAGCGTGCGAGGAAAGACTGTTAATGATATGCTTCTTGTGACATTAATAATAAGCTTCCTATTTAGTTGTACCATGTCATTTAATGCTGTTCTCATCACTTTGTGGAACGTCATTGCATATAAATATGGTAATATTTTGTGAGATGGCAAAAAAACCTGATCAAATGAGCAATGCAGTTCCATCAATAGTTGCAATTTCAGATATCGTTCTCTTAAACCTTTTACTGTCCTGTATTTTCTCTGTCAATCTATATTTCTATTAACCTCTTTTTGTCACTTCTTTGGACACTTTAAAAAAGTGGTTCTCTTTCTAAAATGGGAGGTCTTGGAGTGGCCCAAAATTGCATGTCTATGACAATAACATAGACTTTTCAGCTTGACACTTAAGAAAGGTTTTTGAATGTATTTTTTGAAAGAATAGAAGCTATCTCTAAATCCATGTACAAATCATTTGTGAAGATTTAAAATAGTCCAGTTTCAAAGACTTCACAGAGCTTAACATGTGGGAATTCAGGGCATTTAATTTGTATACAATATAATTCAGAAAATAATAGATCCAAATTTAGTTGATCTACAGTTTGCTTCAACTGAATCATGAACATTGGTTGAAGGATTACAGTTTTACAGCATTACAGTATAAATAGTAAAATGCATAAAATCCTTTTAGTTAGTCATTTGATAACCCTAGTAACCTAGTAACTGTAAAGTGATAACATAATTTAGGGGTGAGCGATATACTGGTCAACCGGTAGAGATTTTGTACTATCGTCTCCATTGTGGTTACAAGCTCACATGACACTGCTGTGCTACATCGTCACGAAAACGTATCGTAAGTGATTTAAGCCATTGAAATGCAATCAGCAGCGAAAGAGAAGTCATTTCGCTGTGCATTATCTAAGAGACTGTTTCTGAGCAGTGGCGACTCATTGGGGGAGGCATGGGAGGCACAGCTTCCCTAAAATTTTGAGGTGAAAAAGGGAGGACGACGATATAATGTTAATAAAATTCACAATTCATTTCAGTTCATATCTCAGAATGTGTATTTTTTGTTTCTAATTTCACATCTGTAATGCCATAACACGTTACTGAAGTTGGAAAACGCTGCTTTTCTATCGCGAATGTGTCGAATCTGCTGATGTAATTACAGACGCTAATGATAGAGAAGGGTAGGGGGAGGCCGGGGGAGGCCGGGGGAGAGCTGAGCTCTCGTGCATCCGTTGGTAAAAAAAATTTGCCAATCACCATCGAGTGTTCACTTTCAGCGCTGTGGAGTGTTGAGAAAAGAAACCTTGTAGGGGAGGCTAGCCTCCCTTCTGGTATATCAACCAATCATCAAAGAGACGTAAATTACGTGATATTAGTTTGAACGTCTCCCGCTGCGCTGATAATGTACCAAATACTTATGAGTAGCGATATTGAATATATATATTTGATCGCCAACAGATTTGCCAAACTCTGTTGAACTGTCATTCAAACAGTATATATACAAATGAAAAATAAAGGGAGAACACGCCTAAGCTGGATATAGGCTAACGTTACAGCAGTCGGCTCTTTTAACACAGACTTTTAAGAAGGGATGGATGTTTGCTTCAAGTGATAGGCCAGGTAAGTGAAATTATATTATCTTGCTGTATGTGTGTCGGTCTTTTACGTTTTCTGACTAAAAGCAACCAAAAAGCCATTTTAAAGTGGTTAAGCAAATAATAATAATAATAATAATCGGCAGGGATCCCCAGACCAATACAATTGGTGTGCCTCCTCTATTTTAAAACCCACGAGGCGCCACTGTTTCTGAGCACTGTCAGAGAGGCATGCGCATGAGAAGACAGTGCTCATAGAGTGCGGGAGTATTGAATGTTATTGTTGCTGCTTTTAGTTCTTAAACGGTTAAATACACACACTTGTATGTGTCAAAATACCTGTCTTTGCAAGTATCCTTGTAAACACAGTAGGTCTTAAGTGAAAGCAAGCAGCTGAGAAAGAAAACAGTGTAACAGTATATTGGATGTGTGTCACTTAAAGTGACAGCAGTCTAATATTCCTGCTGTCTGTCATTCATGTTAAAGGTTTAGTTTAACGGCGGAAGGCGTATGACGTATGTGCACCGTGAGAGCCTCTGAGATATGCTAGTCTCACGAGTTTGTTTATAGGAGCAAAGGAAGCAAAGTTTCCTTACTTTAGCAAAGGACAACCAGTCTCCTCTTGGTTTATATCGAAATCCCTTAACATTTTTCTTTGCAAATTTGTAACCAGCATTTTGTTTTGCTCTCTCCGCATTCGTCACTAATCACACAACGCCGACGTCATACGTCATCTGCCGGAACGGCTTCCGCATATGACAGTCAGCGGAATTGAGAGAAAAGTGTTTATTACGTTTGAATTATGGATATTTTTCTTACAAAAACACATGGATTCGATACAGGAGGCCTTTATTCACCCCCTGGAGCCATCTGTGGCACGTTTTATTATGAATGCGTGCACTTTATTTGATGGCTTGTGGACTGTTCAACTGCAACACCCGCTGACTGCAATGATAGAGCTTGGAATAGCCAGGACAATTTTTTATATAACTGACTGGATTCGTCTGAAATAGGAAAGTCATATACACCTAGGATGCCTCGGGGGTGAGTAAAACACAAGCTAATTTTCATTTTTGGGTGAACTAAACCTTTAATCAATCAACACAAGAGAAAATCTCTCACTGCTCTTGCCTAAATCACTTTTGTAACTTTAATAAGAAGAAATATATAAAGTATTATTTTATACACTTGATTACTTAATACAATGTATGTAGCATTTCATATTTATTTGTTCTACTGTAGTGTTTTTTTTACCTATTGCTTGTAATTAGTTTCTTACTCTAATTTAATCGCTGACCATTTACTTGTCTTCAGTAAGCTTGAGTTTTAGTTTTTAATTTAGGCTAGTATTAGTTGTTTGTGATATTGACACTGGTGACAAGAATTATGAAATTTCTATGGTATCAAAATTTTTTATATCATAAAGACCTTAATTAAAGGGGTGGTTGATTGCGATTTCACTTTTTTAACGTTAGTTAGTGTGTAATTTTGCTGTTTGAGCATAAACAATATCTGCAAAGTTAAGAAGCTGAAAGTTCAGTGCAAACGGAGATATCGTCTTTTAAAATTCTGGCAGTTTAATGCCTACAAAAACGGCTGGTAGGGACTACAAAAAGTTACTTCCCGGGTTCGTGACGTAACAAACCCAGATAAACCCCGCCCTCGGGAAAAGGCAGCAAAGGGGGCGAGGCCATGCTGCACTGCTTTAGAGAAGAGGAAGAGAAAACTAGAGGTGCACTTGAAAATCTATTCATGTATGAATCACGATTCTGTCTTCTAACGATTCTAATGGATTCACAAGTTTCAAAATCAATGTTCTAAAGCAGTGGTTCTTAATACTGTACCTCGCATCCCCCTGCTCTGCACATGCTCTGCATCTCTCTCTCTCTCTCTCTCTCTCATTCAGCTCAGCTCCAACAATGAACTGTTCCAATTATACACTTATTTTCAAATAGCTATAAGAAGCGTTAAACATGGACGCGTGTGCAGTTGCCGTACTGTTTTAAGCTTTAATCAAGATAAAACCGTATGTTAAAAGCAGTAGCATTTACAAATAACAGCATATCTAAAAGTATGAGACAACAACAAACAAAAAACATAGCGGCCATTAAAAGCGGTGCTCGACTCGACGCAGCTCGAGTTCCTGAAGGGGAACTATATTGTTATATATACTGTTATCGTGGTATAAAATTACTCATATCGTGATATAATATTTTGGTCATATCGCCCACCCCTAATATAGTTAATTTAATGTAGTTGACCAGCTAAACTGATTAACTTCAGCCAGTAACTCAAAAATCAGACTGATCTCAAATTATAACTCATCAGTTCAACATGAATCAGGTCAACTGATTCATTACAAAGAATCTGTTGAATAGAAAAAAATATATTTTTCTCACAAATGAGACATCACTTAATTATAACCCAGGTTTAAAATATAACTTTTAGCACCCTATAAATCTTAAAAAGCATCATAGAACAATTAATGAATGCAGATAAATTATAGTAAGGGTGTTTGTTGTATCAAGAGGTACTATAATGAAGATCTTAATGGCACCAAAAAAAAAAACTTGATGAAACCATGTGAGCGCTATTGAAGTTACTTTATATTTTCTATATTTATAGGGATTGAAGAAAACTTCATAAAGTGAATGTTCTAATAAGTGTGTTTTTTTATTTTACTTTGTGTAATTTTCTCCACATTGCTGAAATTCTCTCCTCAGCTCCATTTCTTTTCGCTCTCTCTCTCTCTCTGTGATAGACCTGCCTTGAGGTGTTCTGTAATAACTGAGAGGATGAAAAAAAGTGAACTGGAGCACCTGTCCCCATTTTTTCCTTTCCGCCCTGCACTGCTCTCCTTTCTAGCATTCAGTTCATTTCAGAGGTAATGATCCCTCCTCTCCACTTTAAAGGGAGAGACAGAGAGAGGACAAGAGTGTGCTAGGAGCTCGCAGGGAGGGCAGGTTAGTGACCTTATCCTGTTTTGTACTGGAGGAGGAGAGGGGCTGCATCTGCTCACATATGAGCATGCCCATCCTTATTTCCCTGCCAGCCCATGCAGCAAGACTCCATTAAAGAGTGGGGAAGAGAAAAAGAGAGAGATAAAAGAGGTGATGTGAACATGATGTCCTTGCATTCTCTAAGTGATCTCTGGTGCCCTTCTTCCCTGTTCATACCCAGCCTTATAGGATAATAGCATGCC
Organism: Sinocyclocheilus grahami; assembly: GCF_001515645.1. NCBI lineage: Eukaryota > Metazoa > Chordata > Actinopteri > Cypriniformes > Cyprinidae > Sinocyclocheilus > Sinocyclocheilus grahami. Next base: position 1,689,711 of record NW_015505346.1, on the reverse strand, counting down.
TCTGATTCAATGCCTGAGAAAAGAGGTTTAGGAAGAGAGACAGAAAGAGAGACTGAAGGATAGGGAGGGTCAATGGGATACCTATGGCTCTGGACACTAAAAAAAAGCTGAAGGAGGTGATGAAAAGAAGTCCATGTTACCTTGTCCTAGAAAGAAATGCAGAAAGTAAGTATCAGGAATGTGGTGGTGGTTGGAGTGAATGGATAAGAGGATAATTGGTCACTTAGTTTTCCTTGTAAACAGATGAGATTCTTCTACTCACACTGGTAACAGGTCAATGTCCAGCTCACCACACTCTCACTGGAAGTTTTGTCCTATTTTGCATTACTTTTATTCCAAACAGTACCTAACTTCATCAATAAAACATCTTTAGCGGGTGAGGAGGAGGAAACATTTTGTGGTTCATATCAAGAAAAAAAGTGCTTTTATTCAGGCATCCAAATTTTTCTCAGAAAATTGCATAATTTACTGAGATCAGGTTTTGGTGTGAACAGGTGTTTAGACATTTTAGAAAGAATAGGCATTCGGAAACGCTTTTAAGCACTTTACATTTAATTGATTCATTCATTTGTTGATTGGCTTTAAAGTATTTAAAAGATTTTTTAAGTTTCTCAGTTAAATATATTACCTTTCAGTTAAATATATTTAAATATATCTCTTTTTTTTCCCACGCAGGATCACAATCCACAATCTAATCACAAATTGTATGTGTGTTGGTTTTTTTGCCAGGAATATAAAAGATAAATGTAAAAAGATCAATTATTTATCTAATTCTGTATTTTTTATTAATTATTTAAAACTGTGATGCTCAACATATAAACAGAATCTTCTGCAGTGTTCTTGATCACTTTAATCAGCAGCAGCTGTCCATACATTCAAGAATTTAAATAAACTTTTAAGTCAGTTGGGAAGGCAGATATATTTTAGGCACCATACTGGACCACTCTCTTTTAAACCATTTTTACTGGTTATGTAATAACTGACTTTATTTGTTTTAACTTCATTTGCAACATAACTACACATATGTGGTGTACAGGATAGAGGTTTTTATGAACTGTGCTTTAGGACTTACTAGACGTGTCACACACACATTCACACTTAAACCCCTTTTACTTGATTATAGGTTGCATGGAACAGTGAGATTGTATTAGTAAATCACATTGTGCATGCTCTTGTGTGATCTAAGGCAGCACTCAGAGCCCATGGAGAGCATTATTACACATGCTTACAGCACACATAAACTACCGGCACTCACCGTGTTCTATTTCAAAACTAGTCCAACTGTGAGTGACTGTGGGAGGATAATAACAGTCAGGCTTCATAAAAGGGCTCAGTAATGGTTTGTATAAGTCTTCATGAAGTCTCGAAAATGAAACCAGTCATGTGTAACACATTTCCATGTGAGCGGTGTCCACAATTGCAAACTGTTTCAGTGGGCCATCTGACCTCCGTCTGGAACTTTAAGGTTTATTTTCTCTGCACACGCACACACACACACACACACGTGTGCGCATAAACACTCACAGGTGCGTATATGAACTCGCAACATATGTGATGCCATAAAGCTAGACAAACAATGGCTAAGGCAAAGGCAGAAAGCAAATTGAACAGTGGGTTTAAATCAGAGCCGTCTATGTATCTTGAATACAGATTTTCTTTCAATCCCTGCAAAGAAAGGATGAAAGATACAATCCAAACTCAGTCTCGCTTCCAAAAAATATACATATGAATGGACTTATCATGATTAGAACTCACTTCCACCGAAAGGCACGTGTATGTGTGTGGATGTGAATGTGTGTGTGTTCTGTGGGGTCTGAAATAGCAGTGCAGGCTGGGAAAGGCAAGCAGAGTTTATAGAGTGATATTATCAGTTTACGGCTGTACATCATCTTCCAAATCAAATCACCCCCCAGGGGGCTTTTCCCTGGCCTGCCCTCCCCCCGCCTCGGGCCCCTCTCAGAGATGGAGCTTTTTCATTTCCGTAATCGCCTCGCTGCCAGACGCCGCCTTAGCTGCCAAGAGCCCACAACTCCATTACTGACAGTGTGTGTATATGCGCGAGTGTGTATATGTATATGTGTGTGACCATCAGAGAATCAGTCCCACAGGAGACAGACGCGAACAGTTTATGACTTCGGATACCTATAGAGTGAGATTTTCTGAGGCTCATTTAGACAAAATGGGAATGGGAAGCAACATACCGAAAGACAATGGTTAAAGTAATAGTTCACCTGAAAAATGAAAATTCTGTCATTATTTACTCACCCTTGTGTCATTTCAAACCAGTATGACTTTATTTATTGTGTGAAACACAAAAAGGGAAACAGTTTTCCATGCTAAAGGATACAATAGCACCATTAAAGGTCCATATGATTTATGCTCTATATTCCAAGTCTTCTGAAGTCATACAATATATTTTGTTTGAGGAACAGACTGACATTTAAGTTGGCTGAAATTACATTAGAGAAGTATGGATTTCCTTTTTGCAAACAAATCTATTTAAATATTTTCAAAGAATCAGTTTATCCAATTTCCGACCTGTTTCTCCTAGTTTTATTTGAATATTTTTTTAAATACAATTATAGTTTTTTATTAATATTTAAAATTTTCATTTTATTAGCTGTTTTTATATTTCAAAATAGTTTTACTTTCTTTTTATTTTATCATTATATCACTTACAGTTTTATTTCAGTTCATAATTTTAGTACTTTGGCTTCAATTTATTTCAAAGCAAGCAACATTTCAATTTTTCTTTAGTTTAAGTTGTTTGTGTAATATTTATATTTTATTGTATTTCTGCTTTATTTAACTTAATGTATTGTTTTTTTTAATAACTGCAATATTGTTTCTCAAACAAAGCACCCATATGGCTTCAGAAGACTTGAACTATAGTGCAATAGATTTATGTGAATCATTTTTATGTGTCCTCATTTTTTATGTTTGCATTGAAACTGCAGCACAATCTTTAAAAATCTTAATTTTGTCTTCCATCTAAGAAAGAAAGACATGAGGGTGAGTAAATGATGACAGAATATTATTTCTGGGTGAACTGTTCCTTTAAGGACATTTGTCTGTGTTTCTTTTTGAGAATTGTCTCATTTGTGTGTCACTAATCTTGCAGAAGAAAGAGTTCTGGTATTCCCAAATGGAAGTTCCTGAGGTTGTAGAATCCTCCCGGGTATTCAGACTGCGTCCGAAGCCAAAAAAGACAGATTGTGTCTCACAAACAAATGCTCTGAAAGAATAATCCGTAAATTAAACAGCTTAATATCTATTGGCAGGAAGTGTGAAGGTGCAGTGGAATCAAACTTTGAATTAAACTAGTTTTTCAAACACTGCACAGTGGCTTTTAATGGAACGAGCTGTCGTGTCCTTCAGGCACAAGTATTCTTCTCCAGCTCTACAGAATTGTTTTGCAAGGGTGGTCCGAATGAAGATGGAGTGTTGTGTCAGGAGGAGTGCTGCCTCATTTTTAGGGTTAGTAATTCTTATGGAGATGAAAATGGCAGGGCTTTCCCATTCCTCTATACGGAAAAGAGCTCAGATAAACTCAAAGCCATTTCCTTTTTATGCTCTAACGCAAAAAAGCAACCTCCACACGTCCATGTGGCCCCTGAATCATAAACAACCTTTCTCAGATGGGTTTCTGGGTACTTTTCTTTCTGATTTTCTGTTTAGATGGAATATGTTAGTAAATGGGAATGTATATGAAAACAAAAACTGCAAAGGTTGGGTGGTTAAAAACAAAATCCATCTGTTATCATGCAGGATATAATGTATAACGTGTAGGGCCCTATGATTTCCGTGTTGTGGAAAACACAGACGGAATCACAGAATTCAGTCATAAAAATAAAAATGTACTGTATAAAGAGGACTGTAACGGAATTTGATAATTTTTCGAATAATAAATCCAAAGTAGGTCAGTACACTTGAATCAAAATGCGATATGAGCTAGTGTCTGTGAATATTAAGCCGCAAAAATGCTATTCAAATATGAGTCCTGCATATTCTGCATGTCTCTGTGTGAATGGATGGCGCACACCTACTGAAGCTATACAAGTACATAAACACACAAAAAAAACAGAAAGAAAATATTGTCATATCATATACAAACAGAAAGTTAAAGGTCTTCACAGTCACCCGTCAAAATAAAAGTTTGGTTTAACTTGAAGAAACTGTGACAGAAATATATTACTAAATGTAATGATAGTACTACTACTACTAATAAAATTATTAAAACATTATTAATTTTGTTAAAACATTATTTTGAAAGGAATATTTATGAGAAAAAAATATTTACTAGAATTTATTTAGCAAAAAAAAATGTAACAAAAAGTATTTCAGGGGAAATAAATAAAATAATTAAAATATTTTTTAATAAAATCAATTCATTAGAGATGTTTTTGATTATTAAAATCCATAATCCATCTGTTATCATGCAGGATGTAATGTATAACGTGTAGGGCCCTATGATTTCCGTTTTGTGGAAAACACAGACAGAATCACAGAATTCAGTCATAAAAATAAAAATGTACTGTATAAAGAGGACTGTAACGGAATTTGATAATTTTTCGAATAATAAATCCAAAGTAGGTAAGTACACTTGAAACAAAATGCGATATGAACTAGTGTCTGTGAATATTAAGCCGCAAAAATACTATTCAAATATGAGTCCTGCATATTCTGCATGTCTCTGTGTGAATGAATGGCGCACACCTACTGAAGCTATATAAGTACATGAACACACAAAAAAAACAGAAAGAAAATATTGTCATATCATATACAAACAGAAAGTTAAAGGTCTTCACAGCCACCCGTCAAAATAAATGTTTGGTTTAACTTGAAGAAACTGTGACAGAAATATATTACTAAATGTAATGATAGTACTACTACTAATAATAATAAAATTATTAAAACATTATTATTTTTGTTAAAACATTATTTTGAAAGGAATATTTATGAGAATAAAATATTTACCAGAATTTATTTAGCAAATAAAAATGTAACACAAAAAGTATTTCAGGAGAAATTAATTAATTAATTAATTAAAATAAAGTGTTTTTTAATAAAATCAATTCATTAGAGATGTTTTTGATTATTAAAACATTCCATAGGACTTTAATGCCTTAATGTAATTTTTGTTAAACTTTAAATAAATTGCTGTTAAATTGTGTAAGTTTCATGATTTCGTTGTTTTGTTTTTTGTTTTGGAAAAAAATAGAGTATAGAAAAATTTAAATGGAAAAAAAACGGAACCCAGAAAAAAAATTAACGGACATAGTGCCCTAAACTTGTGTTTTTAAATTCAAATGTGCTTTTACATTAAAAAAGACACAAGTTTTTTCTAGATAAATATTATTAATAACTTATAAAATGTTATAGAAAATACATTCAGATTTAAATAAATCCTATAGCTTGTGACATTATGAATTCAGAATGAGTTGTGAATAAATATAGAAGGGCAGAGTTTCATATCTGATATGTCTTATTCTCATTCTCTCACTGAAACATCTATGTTATTGGAAAGTACTTTGTTTTTTAAAGATGAATGTGGCAGAAGCATTTGTGCGATGACAGATGTTGTGGCAGTATGAATGCGGAAATGCGGTTTATAAGATGTTTAAAAAGAGAACATGCCAACAATGTAATAACAATGCTTCTGCAATGCTTTGAAAGCTTTTCTTACCCCAAAATCAAGACCTCTCCTTTTAAGAACAAAAATGATATATTTTTGATGACAAAAAAACTTTTTGCAATGTTGTTGTGCTAGCTGGCAAGGTTGCTGTGTTGTTCCACTGTGACTTGGAGATTAATTTTTATTCTGCTGTGCTTTTTGACAGTTAGGTTCACAGTTGAACAATGTAGTTATGTGAGCAAGGTTAATGCGGATCAACCCTGTCAGCTGCTAATGCAGAAAAATCACTGTCTGTTTTTGGAATATTGATTCTCCTCACTGTCTCTCAGTGATTACCGCTCATCACGCTTGGTGGCTGTCTTTACAAGTGCACTCCTGCTGAGCCTGGCAGGTGACATTTTAATATTTCTATACTGTGCATGTGGGGAAACAAACTGCAACACTTTTGTATGATAGAAGATAAAGATACATTCTCGATTACAGCATGCGGGCTGTTTGCATCTCTGTTTGCATCTCTGTAAACATCTCTCTTGAGTGTCTGCTAGCACATTGGTTAATTAGCTGGTAGCTTGGTTTGGTGGATATTGCACTTGAGCCCTCATTACATGGGTTGCAGTTTCAGATCTTCTTACACAGAGGTCTTTTACATATATTTGACCTCTGTGCTAGAATATGTAAATCTGTTACTGGCAGAAATCGGCTCTGTGCTGACGGCGTGGCTAAAGTTTGGCTTAGGAGTAAGCGTTCTTTGATGTTAATAAACTGTAAGCAGTCTCCCAAGGTCATTTGAGGGATATTTTGTCCCTTGAGCACATTTATGGTCTAATTAGGTGTTGTTGTTTTTGTTTTTCTTTCTGACAGTCATCAGCAAGAAAACGTTTAAGAGGCGGCAGCCGTGAAAGCCGCGCTCGCTGACTACCTAGAGACATGAAGGGGCTGACGATGAGGCATTTTATCTTTTAACATTACTTGCAAGGCTTTTTTAGAATATAAAGCATAATCGTTTTACTTTGATTGTACACCAGGGTAGTCATTACTGTGGCCCCCTGAGAAAGAATGTAAGAACATAACCAGACAGCGGCTGGATCAAAACCATTCATACATCAAAAAAACGGTGGAGCCAAAAAAATAAAAATAGATTGAATTACAAAGATATGCATTCATAAATAAGAGGCTGAATGACACACAAATGCATGGACTATAAAACAATGAGAATGCAGTGTGTACGCAGATTGTCCAGCGTAAATGTAGCAAACAAAACGACAGAAAGGTGCATTACGCTTTTTTCTGTTAAATAAAAGGGTTTTTTGATGTTTGGTTGGGCTAAATTGGTTGAAGCGGAATAAAAAATAAAACATTCTTTATGGGTGCTAACAAACAATGTGATCTTATTTATATTCACAGATATTTATAGTAGTGGTTCTAGCGCTACATTCACAAAGATACACTGAAAAAAATCTGGTATAGGATTTACTTACACCACTGAAACAGTTTTGACTTAGAAATTGCTAGTAAATTTCGCAATTAATTAAAAAGAATCGCAAGTAACATGTTGAATTAAACATTAAATATGTGGAAAGACTAAAATATTATTTTCCAATATTTTTGGAAATATATCTTTGTTTTATTTACAACTTCGAAAAAGCATACAGTATCCATGTATTGACAACATCTAAAATGTAAATTCTTGTACGTATGAACATTTTAGAAACATACACATGTTTGTGGATCTTAGTTTATTCATTTAAAAGTTATATTTATTATAAATATAATTGACTTAGATTAAAGCCATACTATTTAACACATTTTGATAATGTAACACTGCAGTATGATGTTTAATGATTGTGACCACACAAATCTATTAATGTTAATGTTATGGCAACATCAGCAGTGTTTTACAGCTTGTACTTTTTGTGATTTTATGGTGATTAAATGAAGCAATAAAACGTATTTTTCCCATTAATAAATACATTTGCCACTGAAAAAAGGTCTTTCTATCATTTACTCATGAAATGAACAGTTCTCTAAAAACAAGCTGTGAAGATTATTTCAAGAACAGATGGTACACAAACAAAGATTATACGGAAAAAACATATAGACCAACATAATACAAAACCAACCACAACAATAAAAAAAAGCTTATAATCAAAATGACACATCATTTGAAAGGGTTGCGTGTTTTAGGGTATTCACTATGTATTTTCGTCTTCCTCTTCCTAAAAATAATAACAAAATATAATAACGGTATTATATGATTTCTCCATCAGTAAGGCTACCCACACACTTTCCTTTGTACATCTTTAAAGTTGTACATGAATAAAATAATTTTCATCAGTATGATGAAATTGTTGGTTTTGGTGCCTATTCAAACTTAGAGAAAAAAATGTAGCTATACTTTACATATGAATACCTACAAATAACAATGAGAACATCCAGGAACAAAACACTGATTGCTTGTACAGAAATCACTCCATTGCAAGGCACAAGCACATGTACACGAGTACACAACATATGCACATCAATGCTCAAATGTATCCGCCACACATATTCAAAATGATTGAGTACTCATATGCACATCACAACAAAGGAGTGTCTCTGAATTGATTAAGGGCTCACCAGCGTGAAATAAGAGATTAATTTGGTTTTGAGATGAAAATCACGGTTACCATAATTATGGCAGAGTGAGTAATGGAGTGTGTTGTGATTGGGAATTGCTCCACAGCTGCAGAGTACCTGCCAGGTCTCTGAATATTGTCAAATCAACCTAAAAACACAACACACATTATTGCTGCAATTATAAAGTACAATCACTGTTATACATCAAATTATTCACAAATCCCTAAATGGGAGGACGTGTCCATCATGTTCTTATTGGGTGTTTCCTTATAGACACTTGGTAGCTGAAGTAATCTGTCAACATTAGAGTGAAAAAAAACAATTAAGATTGAAGATTTATTTAGCACTTTACACTGAAGTATTCCTGTTTTAATACACGTTAAGATCAATCAACAGCATGTGTGGCTTTATGTTGATTACCACAAAAATAACTTTGACAAGTCCATAGTTTTCTTTAAAAAAAAATGGAATCACGTAATTTACCTGAATTCTTATGTTAAAACTTGTGTGTTATTTTATCTGTAAAGTTTTTTTTTTTAGAGTTTATGGCATCATGTTGTCTTGGTAATGAAGTTGTAAAAAGGGGTTTAACTTAACTTTTACTGAACTGGAATATGCATTTAAACCATATCTCATAGATGGAATTATAGCTCCTCCAGACCACAGATCCTTAGACAAAATATTAAACAATCACTCAAAATTCACTCTAAATCACAAAATTTATGCAAAAACATCAAAGAGTTCCAGAACTTTAACCCACGGCATTATTACTACTTCTTCCAATCATAGACCTCCTAGGGTTAAAGAGGTTAAGTTCTGCCCTAATCTGAAACCAGCTGAATACTTCATTAGGTTTTATATTAGGGGAATTGGGTTTGTTCATCTCGTCCCGGAGCTCCAAGGAGTAAAACTAACTTTGGCCTATACAGAAATCAGTGTTTGATTGTTAACAGTACAAATGAGTCAATGTGACCTTTTTGTAAATCAGAAACAATGAATGACAAACACTTGACAGAGCGACACTGAACCACCATTGGGGAACAAGCCCGATGAAGGGGAAAGAATCTGATTTATAATTTGATTAGAGAGTCTTATTCATCAAAAAAGAGACTTTTATCTTGCCATTTTCCCAGAAAATGGATCGCCATTAAGATAACTGGAATAGAGAGTAAATCATTTCAATCAAATATAGATTTAGGCCATTTGAGGTGAAATGGTGTGCGCGATATGGTTCGCTATATCTGTGTGTGTGTGTGTGTGTGTGTGTGTGTGTGTGTGTGTGTGTTTGTGTGTGTGTGTGTGTGTGTGCGCGCATACGAGAGCATATGTGTCTTATGCATAGAGAGTTCAGGTGCTGAGCAGAGAAGAAGAGGTCACATTGTCCCAATCTAACAGCCATCAGCCTAATGTGCTATGAGACATCATTAAAAACCCATCCTAGAGGCTGTCAATCATACCACTAACGTGAACACGAGGAGGAGAGAGACAGAGTGAGAGAGAGGCTTAGGGAAAGAGAGAAGCTTAGGGAATAGAAAAGAGAAAAGGAAAGCAGTTTCTGAAGGTTAGTCTCCTCCCCTTCACTTCCTGAGAAATGATAGTGTGATGGCTTATGGCTTGAGTGGGCTGATCATCAGTCCATTTGAAAGGCTTAAGACGCCATCAAAGAAACAGACCGTCTTAGTTCTGATCTCTCCATATTCACACACACGCACAGTAGATGCTTTTGTTCAAACCCTTAGAAAAATGTACCGTAGTGATAGCTTGGATAATCAGTGATGTATCAGATGGGAATGATACCATGATATTTGATGTATAACATGTTTTAGAATGATTAGAATTAGACTATATTATACTTCTATATTCATATTCTATATTCAGATTACTAACTGAATTTGCATTTTCAGATAGAAATAGCAGTGCTTGTTAAAGGGATAGTGCATATAAAAATTAAAATTGTCATCATTTACTTACCCGCTTGTCCTTTCAAACATTTTTTTTTCTTCTGCTGAACACAAAAGAAGATTTTGAAGAATGTTGATAACCAAACTGTAACTAAAAAAGTATTTTTTCGAAGTCTTTGGGAACAAAAATTTTTTTTTTATTCACACGGTAGAAGGAACCAAAACTGTTTAGTTCCCAGCATTCTTCAAATTATCTTCGTTTGTGCTCCACAGTAGGAAATAAAGTCATACAGGTATGGAATGCCATGAGGGTGAATAAATATGACAGAATTTTCCATTTTGGGTGGACTATCCCTTTGTGCTGTCACAATAGAGCAAGAAAAATGATACATTGTCTTTTTTTTGTCAAAAGTGTAGTGATTGATGATGTACAGCCAAAGTCCCTTTCAAGGAAAGTCTGTTCACTTGGTGGCCATATTTGCAACACCTCCGGGCAGCTCAAACAAGACCAAATCCTATCTGAATGAATGGGGGAATCCTGAAATCTCAAAAACTGCCATATGAACCTACAATTAAATTGCATATTTCAAATCAGCAACTAAATTTGAAATGAACTGCCCCTTATTTCAGGCTAGACCATATCAGGCTAGACCAGCCAATGCGCATGCATAGTTATAGCGCACAGGTTTCTATGGGAATCAGAGCTTCTAGCTGGTACTGCAGTGATGCAAGGACTTTACCAATCAGCAGCAGCTTTCTGTTGGTCAAAGCAACAAATTCGCATGACCTTGAACATGAGCAATGGTCTACGACATTTCTGATTGCATGATTTCCTATTGGAATGACAAAAATTGAAATGACAAATATACAACGAACAGAGGTAAATGTGACCTTTGTGGTCCATGTAAATAAAATGTTTCATTAAAGACTCTGTTTTTTTGTCAGCAGTGTAAGAAATTACTTGCTAGGGACACCTGCTGGTCAAAATGCTGTAAATGCAACAAAAATAAGTTTATAATGATACTTTTCACACACCAATTGCTACTGTTTTCATGAAAGTGTTATCTATTAAATGTAATCTACAAATAATTAAATAGTTAAATATTAAGGGTCTGTGTAATTTGTGCTCTTTTATTAATGTGTAGTGCTTGTTTTGTGTGATCCTTGGCAGGACTTGGAAAACTTGAACATTTAAAAATAATTAACTGTCCTTCTCTTTTATATTTTTCATGTCTGTGTAAAACAGTTCATTAAATTCATTAAAACTGAGTCTGATTCAAAACAAAATGTTTGTAAAGGTTTCAAAGCTTCATTTTCAAAGCCCTTATCACTAATGACAATACAACACACAGTGTGTGTATATGGTAATTTAAACAACACATTTCTTTATCAACAAAAAAACTGTGAAAGATGGTTGAAAGGTCCGTTTAAATTGTAAATAATGGATTGTCTGAGGCCCTTGTTAATTTATAAACGTTGTGTTCTGCTGAAGATGCTTTGGGAAGCATGTTTTAGTGATTAAGTACTATAAAAGTCTGAATAATATTCTACTTACTGTCTTAGAAAACCCAGACAGCATTGACTATATTGACATTGTCACTGTATACATTTTTTTCCCAACGCCTCCATTGCCAACCATGTTTTAGCATAGTAGAGTATATCAACCCTTATGCCGCTGACATTGTGGACTATTTGGTTAGTTTGTTGAAGACTTAACAGGATAAAGGGCTTCTAGCACAAAACTTAGTTTTGAATTGTGCTTTGTGAATGTCAAAAGGTCATGTTTTGTTTATTTGTTGGCTGTTTTTGTGTGATTCCTCCATTGCACTTTCTAAAGGTGGTCCTTAATACAAGTTTTGCTCCCTGTCGTTAAAGTTTATCTGCAGCGTAATAAGATTTATTGAGTGTGTTATATGTGTGTATGTGTGTAAGTGTGTGTCTGTTATAAGCTGATATTGGTCTCATTTCAGCATGGCTGTTAGGAGATGTCCACACTGTCACCTGTGAATCCCATTAACTTCTTATCATTCAGTGATTAATGTTTGCTTTCAGACAATACAGGGATTTTGATATCCGCGTTATCCACTAAATCGCACAATATGTTGACATCGTCTTTGACATTCTAATAAACAAAGCAATTACATCTCTGTCAATCTATGTATTGCTTATGATGGCATCCAAAATGGTGATCGGGTCCGCTCTCATACTCAAACTGGCATATCATAAAGAACTTTAGAAGTATTATGTGCAGTGCAGATGCATGTGTGTGTGTGTGGGCCGAGAGGCAGAGAAGGATGGAGAGACAGAGATCCTCAGCCACGGACTTTCTGGCATTTTAAAGGTCAACAATGACATCGTTGATTAGTATCGTCTGGGGAACGAGACGCTCCAAGGCAAAGACCAGAAAATCTATGATGAATACTTGCGCAATGAAAACCAGAGAATTTACATCATGTACTGAGCACTCACTTCTAAACCTATTACTGTCAGTGTAGATGGATGTGCAAACACTAAACATGAGTGGGATTAGCTACTGTTATGTTATAACTGGCGAGGCAGAGAACAGGGCTATAATTAGAATGACAATTCCATGAATCACATAGAAATGCTTAGACATAGGAATTCATTAAACAGGCGATACAAATTAGCAGGCCATAATTAGATGTTTGTCAGACTAACTGACAGACTTGATACACGCTTGTTTCGATCATAAGAAGGCGAATTCATAGATACTAAACAAGGTAAGATTACATATAGTGAAAAGGGATGATCAGGAATGGGTTCCCTCACAAGCATACTAAAATAGTCTACAAATATCAAAGACAAAATACACAATGACAATAATATACCCAATGGCCTGAAGAATATGTGTGTTCATTCAAATAACGGTTTTCCTATGAATTAACTAGAACACAGTCCATTTCTACTCTGCCTTTCCTTGGGACATGCAGGGATTTTCCCTGCTTTACATACTTTTGGCCAATAAACCCAGTGATATCAGCGTTGGTTGCCATGCAACAAAGAGGCCTGTTTCGGCTTCCTGGGGTGTTACGCATTCCGGGGGGAAGGGTTCATGGGTCCTCGTATTGCTTGTTAACTGAAGGGGGGTTACAGAGTATTTGTTCAATATAAAAACAAAATATATATTGTGTGTTTGATTGGTCCAGATGCTACAATTGTTTTGTTTTGATCTCTCCCCTGAGTTTCCGCGTGCGTCACTTCTGAGCGGCGCATGCGCAAAGCCGACCTCCATACGTCATCCGCCCAGAACTGCTTCCAATGTACAACAGTGAGCGCAAGCTACATTAAAGTGATTATTACATTTGAATATGGATATTTTTCTTACAAAAATGCATCGATTCGCTACAGAAGGCCTTTGTTCCGATGCCGTGTGAAACACTTTTTTTTATGGATGGGCCCATTTTATTTAACTGCTTTTGGACGGATGCATGCAATACCCGCTGAGTGCCATGAAACAGCTTAAAAGTTCAAAGACAATTTTTAATATAACTCCGACTGGATTCGTCTGAAAGAAGAAAGTCGTATACACCTAGGATGACTTGAGGGTGAGTAATTTATGGGCTAATTTTCATTTTTGGGTGAACTAACCCTTTAAGACCCCCGATATTGTATCAGAGTCACTACATATTAGATACTAAACGTTACCACAGCCACAAATTTTTAACAGGCATGAAATATTGAATGAAGTGGGATGAATAAAGCCTTGCAAAAATTGCAATGATGTTATCAGATGTGGTGCTATATTACTTTAATATATACTGTACCACAGTACAGTGTGATTCAGTGTAGGGTGATATGGCGTCACAGTTTAAAACAACTTTGTGTGAGTGTAGTAGAGAGCTTTAAACATTCTGGAAGGTTTCTTAACTGATTTGTGAACTGGAGGGATTGTTCCTGTGGACAACAAATTATGTTTATTGCATATATACCCTGTAATTTGAGTGGTTAATGGAAGAAAACACAAGCTAATAGATTTTTGTTTACTACAGACCAAACATGTAATTGCTTTAAAATGGAAAGATATCCAAAGACCTTCATCTACTTTGTGGGTTAAAGAAGCTTTACAATTAAATGGAAAATAGAGTTTAGCAAAATTGGACTCCTATTTACAATGTATAACCACTTAGATATGACATTCAAGAAAATTTGTTATTATTTCACTGCTGAGATATGTTATTGTATGGCTAAAAGTGAAGTTGTATTGTGTTGTTGATGTTGTTAATGCCTAAAATGGTGAAGTTAAATGGAGAGGTGTTTTTTAAGTAAATGAATTCCAGAAGATTCCAGAAAAATAGATTACATCACATTAATAAATTACATTTTAAAATATATTCAAAATATATTTAATTTTGCCTATAGTCCTATATTTGCCTATATTAAAAAAGAAACTGTAAATTAAATTGTAATAATATTTCATAATATTTCTGTCTTCACTGTATTTTTTGATCAAATAAATGCAGCCTTGGTGAGCATACAAGACTTTAAAATGAAAAACCAACTTTTGAACATTAGGGTCTATATATTCTTTCTCTGAACTGGCTTGTTTTATACATGTTTTTATGTAATTTATATATGTATTTTATTATTAAAGATACAGTACCAGGGTGGGTGAATTATCTTTCAGTATTAAAAACAATTAAATAACTCTTATATGATATGCACCAAGACCATTTGTCTAATAACATCTCTTGGTAATACTGTAATTTCAATCATTATTTAAGTGTCAGTGTCTGAAACTTTTTTGTTAGTGTGTGCTGCCTTACTTTTAGCCCGAGGAACACAATAAAAACAGAAGCAAAGGCTTTTCACCAAGGACTAGTAAAATATAACTTTTATTGGGTCTACTTACAGAAAGAACCATTACAACTGTATAACTTTCAAACTGTCTGGGGCTGAGTGTGTGTTCACTGTACTCTTAAACTAATTGAATTTCCTCTGTAGACGATATAGAGCGCCTGAGAAACACAGACAAAGTGAGAATCTAACTGCTGGAGAAATAAGAAAGAGCTTTCCAGGCATGTCTCACTGCACCATACAGATATATACTGCACTGTTCAGTCATGTATCTCTCTCTCTCTCTCTCTCACACACACACACACACACACACACACACATACACACACTTTTTCTCTGTCTCTCTCTCCGCAGGGTAAATTAAATTTTTGGAATGGAGGGGTGTGAGAATAGGCCATGCGAGTGAATAGGGTGATGTCGGATGAAATGATGCAGAGCGGAAAGGCAGAATGGGATGGGAATTACAGCCGGACTTGGTAATGCGAAGCCTGGAAACAGACCAAGTTAATAAAGCCACCGGCACTCTGGCCCGAGCTCGAGAGTGATTCAGGCAAACTGCCCAATCCAGTCATTAAGCTGATGATACAAATGAGAAGCGAAAAAGGAGTGTGCTCGTGCACGTGATTGTGTATCCCTGCGTTTGTGTGTGTGTTTAGACAGACACTGCACTGCAGACTGATTGGTGCCTCTTCAGCGTGAAGAAGAATCGTCTTGATTCTGGCTCCTGTCCTTGTCTTAGCTTGTGCATCTCATGATTAAAATCAATTAGACTCTTGAATCTGACTTCCTGCCCAACAACATACACAGAATCAAAGTGTTAATGTCGTAACATACATAAATCTCACTCTTTTACAATGCGGAATTCGTCTTCAAGTTTTAGTGCACCTGATTGATTGATTGATTGATTGATTGATTGATTGATTGTGATTTAACTATTAGATGTGTAATTTTTGATTTTCCAGGGGGTTTTTTTCTTTAATAATGATGGCTATATTTGTGTTCACACCAGTGGACAATAACTTTTTGTTTACTCTAAGTTTTATCATCTGCCACTTTAAATGCTCAAGCTCTTTAAAATTGACTCGATTGGCTCTAAATGTTTCTATTGTTAAACTGAGTGACTCGAGTGAATCAATTGAGTGAATTATTCAATGTCTCACTTATAAAGACTTGTTTAATTCCTGAAGGAATCAGTGTTTTTGAACATACCATTTGAGCAGTGATGAATCAGTGACTCACCATAGACAGTCACTTGCTTTTACTTACTGGCGTAGCAGTGTAATCTGCAGAAATGTGCGGACAGAAAAGTTCACACCACTAATACATAGCATTAGGTGGGTTGTTAATGATAGAAATGATGGCAGTTAATGAATTAAAATCTTTAGAAAAGACCAAAAGAGACATTTGAATACAATAATTTTTATTTTATGCTAACTGTTTTATAAAATCAGAACAGTCTGAGAGGCTATGCCATATAGTGATCATTGTCATGGCTAGAGGCACCTGGTGTGGTGTGTTTGCAGATGAGATAGGACTGTTTTATCTGATAGATGTACACAAACTGGCATCCAGCTGATGATTTTATGCACTGGGGATTTGTGCTCAGTATGGCTATTTGACATTTAGCAGATGCTTTTTATCCAAAGCATTTTTAATGCAAGGACAGTCCCTCCGGAGCAGCCTGGGGTTAAGTGGGCTCAGCTATGAAAGGGGAGCTCAGCAACTCTTCGTGTGACCTTTAGGTTACCAGCTCAGATCTTTAACCACTATGCTGCCTCGTAACAGAAGCCTTTTTGCCCCCAAAACATTGTATTGACTCCCTTCCCCATGGCTGTTTTGTTCTCCACATGCATTTGTATGCGGATGCATTCAGACATGGTAAACAAAGCTTTCTCTTTTCATATTCAGCACACTATGATTGTTTGTGTGTGTGTGTGTGTGTGTGTGTGTGTGTGTGTGTCTTTGTGTGTAGGTGTATGTTTGTTCCTAGGAATGATTATATGGCTCTGATCCCAAATAATTTCCTGTTGTGGGCCTGAGTCTGTCAGGCAGACTGATGATGACCCAATTAAGTTTATTTTACGTTTAATTTAGTTTCTTTGCCTCTGTAGTTGTCTGCCTGTTTATTTCACATTTTGATAGACTTTAACATACAACATCTACAGACTGCTTAAGTAACTTACTCTACACATGCTGTAAATTAGATGTACAGAATTATGTTGCTTGACAATACCAACACCCAGTTAGTCTTAATTATTTATTAGGTTTTTATTTTTTACTTGGCTGTACAAACCCATACCGAAGCTGGCTTATTTATTTCCATTTGTTTTTTTTTACAACCATTCCTAATAGAAAAATACAACATTTTGAGTGGCATAGTGCTCTCAGACATTGTAAATATGATTTTTCGAAGTTATAATAAAACAAAGATTATTGGAGTATGTTTTATAAGAAATATGTCGGTCTTTCCACTTCGAATGTGTTCAATGTGTTACTTGCCGTTTCTTTGTAATTATTTGCTAATTTACTAACAATTCCTGCAGTTTTGTGTAATTTTGACAATGGATTACAGATAGAATTATTAAAAACTGTGAAATATCAAATGTATAACGTGCTACAGTGCCTTGCGAATGTATTCATACCCTTTATTTTTTTCACATTTTGTTTTGTTGCTGCCTTATGTTAAACTGCTTTAAATTCGTTTTTTTCCACAACAATCTACACTCCATTCACCATAATTGTCAAGCAAAAAAACTGGTTTTTAACATCTTTGCAAATTTATTAAAAATAAAAAACTATCTGGGACAGTTGAAATTTAGCTCAGGAGCATTCATTTTGCATGTAGATATTACTACACTTCAAGTGAAGTTAACCTGTGGCAAATTCAATTGAATGGGTATGATTTGGAAAGGCACACGTCTTAATAAAAGGTCTAACAGCTGATAATGCATATCAGAGCAAAAACCAAGCCCTGAGGTCAAAAGAACTGCCTGTAGAGCTCAGAAACAGGTTTGCATCAAGCCACACATCTGTGGAAGAGTTCAGAAAAAAATTCTGCTTCCCTGAAGGGTCACAGAACCATGTAGACTCTGTTACCCTTAATGGAAGAAGTTTGAAACAACCAGGACTCTTCCTAGAGCTGGCCTCCTGGCCAAACTGAGCAATTGTTGGAGAAGGGCTTTAGTTAGCATGGTGACCAAGAACCTGATGGTCATTCTAGTTGAGCGGCATGATCCTATGTGGAGATAGTAGAAATCTACAGAAGGACAAGCATCGCTGCAACACTCCACCAATACAGTCTTTATGGCAGTGTGGCCAATCTCAATCCTCTCTTCAGTTAAGACACATGAAAACACACTTGGAATTTACAAAAAAGCACCTAAAGGACCCTCAGACTGTGAGAAACAAGATTCTCTGGTCTGATGAACCTCAATTCTAAGCATCATGTTTGAAGGAAACGTCTCGGTTACGTATGGTAACCTCGTTCCCTGAAGGAGGGACCAGAGACGTCACGTCGGATGACCGACGAATTGGGATCTCGCTTAGACAGACCTTTTGCCGGCCTCCGTGACAGACAAAGAGCTGGTCTGAGGTCCTGAAGCTTTGCGTCCGGTCTACGTAGCACCTTAAGGCTCGGCCGGGACAGAGCAAAGCTAGGGCTGGGTCTGCCTCCTTCGAGGGCAGCGCTTGAAGGTTCACCACCTGATCCCTGAAGGGAGTAGCGGGAACCTTGGGCACATAGCCCGGGCCGGGGCCTCAGGGTGACCTGGGAGTCAGCCGGCCCGAACTCTAGGCACGAATCGTTGACCGAAAATGCGTGCAGGTCCCCTACCCTCTTGATGGAGGCCAATGCCAGCAGGAGCAACATTTTCATCGAAAGAAATTTCAGCTCAACCGTCTGCAAAGGCTGAAATGGGCCCTGCTGTACTGCTGTGAGCACTAGAGTCAGGTCCCAAGAGGGTATAGAGGGGGGCCATGGAGGATTTAGCCTTCTCGCCCCCTTAAGGAACCTGACGACCAGGTCATGCTTCCCCAGCGACCTCCCTTCTATGGGGTCGTGGTTAGCCGCGATTGCCGCGACATAAACTTTGAGGGTGGAAGGAGACACCCTTCGCTCCAACCCTTGCTGCAAAAAGGACAGCACGACTCTGATCGGGCATATTCGGGGTCTTCTCGGCGAGAAGAACACCACTCAATGAACAGGTTCCACTTCAAAGCGTAGGCGTGTCTCGTAGACGGTGCTCTCGCTGAAGTGATGGTGTCAACTACCTCTTGAGGTAGGTCACTTAGAACCTCCGTCTGGACGCGGGTGCCAAAGGGTGCCCCGTCTCTGAGTCAGTAGATCCTTCCTGCGAGGAATCGCGAGGAGCATTCGTTCCGGGAACCAGGTCTGGGTAGGCCAATAGGGTGCCACCAACAGGACCTGCTCCTCGTCCGCCCTGACCTTGCACAGCAACTGGGCAAGAAGGCTCACTGGGGGAAACGCATACTTGCGAAGGCCCCGCGGCCAGCTGTGTGCCAGTGTGTCCGTGCCGAGTAGTCTTTCGGCCAGGGAGAAGAACAACTGGCAGTGAGAGGTTTCTGGAGAGGCCTACCTGAGCACCTGAGCGGCTCCGAAACGTCCCCAAACCAGCTGGACCGTCTGGGGATGGAGTCGCCATTCTCCCGGGCGCACAGCTCGGGACAGCTCGTCGGCTGCCCGGTTGAGCAGCCCAGGAATGTGAACAGCACGAAGCGACCTCAGATGCTTCTGACTCCAGAGGAGAAGGTGGCGGGCGAGTTGCGGCATGCGACGGGAGCACAGGCCATCTTGTCGGGAAGAACAACTGGCAGTGAGAGGTTTCTGGAGAGGCAAACAGGTCTACCTGAGCAGTTCCAAAATGTCCCCAAACCAGCTGGACCGCCTGGGGATGGAGTCGCCATTCTCCCGGGAGCACAGCTCGAGACAGCTTGTCGGCTGCCCGGTTGAGCAGCCCAGGAATGTGAACAGCACAAAGCGACCTCAGATGCTTCTGACTCCAGAGGAGAAGGTGGCGGGCGAGTTGCGGCATGCGACGGGAGCACAGGCCATCTTGTCGGTTGATGTACGCAACGGTCGCTGTGTTGCCCGTGCAGACTAGTACATGCTTGCCTCGTAAGCGCCCTTTGAGACGGCTCAGGGCAAGGTGCACTGCCAGCAACTCGAGGCAGTTGATGTGCCAGTGCAGTTGGGGCCCTGTCCAAACCCCTGACACTGCAAGCCCGTTGTACGTGGCCCCCCAACCGGTGGTTGAGGCATCTGTGAAAACCACAGCATGCCTGGAGACCTGCTCTAGGGGCACTCCTCCCCGAAGAAACGCAAGGTCTGACCACGGGGTGAAGGTTTGGCGGCAGGCCGGAGTAACTTGGACCCGGAAAGTGCCACGTTGCCACGCCCACCTCGGGACTCGGCCATGGAGCCAGTGATGCAGCGGTCTCATATGGAGCAGCCCCAGAGGGCGTGACTGCCGCCGTAGCTGCCATATGCCCCAGGAGCCTCTGAAACTGTTTCAGTGGGACCGACATCCTGCTCTTGAACGTATTCAAGCAGTTCAACACCGACTGAGCACATTCCTGCGTGAGGCGTGCTGTCTGTTCGACCGAGTCCAACTCCATACCGAGAAAAGAGATCCTCTTTGTCAGGGAGAGTTTGCTCTTTTCCCAGTTGACCTGAAGGCCCAACAGGCTGAGGTGTCCAAGTACCAAATCCCTGTGTTTGCACAACTGATCCTGAGACTGAGCGAGTACGAGCCAGTCGTCGAGGTAGTTGA
>NW_015505346.1:1565194-1668762 GCF_001515645.1 Sinocyclocheilus grahami | reverse complement strand
AACCCACCACCTTTCTTGGGTACAATGAAGTAAGGGCTATAAAACCCCGTCCTCAAATCGGCTGGAGGAACCGGCTCTATCGCGTCCTTCGCCAGTAAGACTGCGATCTCTGCACGCAAGACAGGGGCATCTGCTGCTTTCACTGAAGTGAAGTGGACGCCCCTGAACCTGGGAGGGCGCCGGGCGAACTGAATCGCATAGCCAAACCTGACGTTCGAAGGAGCCATCGAGATGGGCTGGGTAGCTCTAGCCAGGCTCCCAGACACCGTGCAAGTGACATCAACGGAACTACAGGCGTACCCGCAGTGGAGCAGCGCGGAAGAACGCAGGGACCCGGCCCGGGCATCTCGTAGCCAGTCCGAGGCGGGGTCTTGGTGTGTGTAACACTGACCTGCGTTCGAGTAGAGGGTGCGTGGGTAGTCCGTTGGTTCGTCCTCCCGATCCACCCACTGCTGCTCACTGGAGAGAGAGGAGGGTGAGTGTGATACGGCTCTGGATCGTCCACAACCCCCCGTCCCCTCCGGGAACCCAGAGATAGAAGAATTTGCTCTTTTGTCGAGTATTTGGGGAACAAAGGAAACAAAAGATTCTTCGCCCGGCCCTCCTCCGGGGGAGGGAGTGGTGCGTTCACCATCTCCCGAAGAGCAACTCCCTCCATCTCTGGGTCGCCCGTCTCAGGGCCTCTTGCTCCTTCGCTTACCACCAGGTCTGGTGGGGGCCTGGATGGGCGGCTGCCCTGCGGCCGGCTCCTCTGTGCAGTTTTGCTGGAGGCTGCTGCGGACGCTGCGCGGGAGCAGGGGCGGCGGCCGGGTGCTGCCCTCGGCGACGAGTGGGCTGAGGTGCTGCCACCGGCGGCCGGGTGGAGGCGGCAGCTGCATGCCAGGGCAGGATGTACCTGATGGCCTCAGTCTGCTTTTGGGCAGCGGAGAACTGCTGGGCGAAGTTCTCCACTGTGTCGCTGAAAAGGCCGGTCTGGGACACGGGGGCGTTCAAGAATCTTGTCTTGTCCGTCTCGTGCATGTCGGCCAGACACAGCCAGAGATGGCGCTCCTGGACCACCATAGTGGACATCGCACGACCCAGAGACCTTAACCTTCGTCGCTCGTAGCGCGAGGTCCGTCACAGTGCGGAGTTCTTTGAGAAATTCCGGGTCTTGTACCTGGGGAACTCCCACATACCCCCGCGCTGGACCCCCATCAAGGGTGGTGAGGGAGGATGAGCCACTGGGCCAATTTATGGCAGTGAAAGGTGCCGTCCATGACCCAGCGATCTCATCATGCACCTCCGGGAAGAAAGGCACTGGTGTGGGGCCCTGAAAACCAGCGCGTGCCACCCCGACAAAAACCAATCGTCCAACCTTGAGGGTTTGGGACGCGGTGGAAGTTTCCACTCGAGCCCGACACTCTCGGCGGCCCGGGAAAGCATAGCCATCATTTCCGGGTCCGTCTCCAGCACCGCTGACCGCCCAGAGGGCGGCAACGCTGAAGGATCTTCATCCCCAGAAAAGTCTGGCTCACACTCCGATGCTGCAACTGACATCCGATCGTCGGGGGGAGCCTGCTTTTGAGAGCTCCGCTGGTTTCGAAGTGCCGGCGGGCTGGGGCATCCCCGGAGGGGAATTTCTCACCATGACCGTAAGACCAGTCCCAGAAACACACAGATGGTACGACATCTTTAAAAAGATGCGTCATTAAAAAGACGTTCTACCCGTGAAGCTCTTTTAGATGGAAATTCTCTCTTTTAGTGTGCTGAAGCGCACAGGGGAGATGGCCCTCTGCAACACACACAGGGGTAGTGCAGCCTGCTGTGTGCAAACCACTCGACACGGGAACACCACCGCCGCTGAAGCACGAGCACGAGAGCCCACGAAGAGCGTGCTTTACTGTAGTTTTTACTTCTCTACGTAGAAGGTTAGGAGCAGAACGATAGAACCTCTTGGCTCCGAAGCGAAAAGCTGAATATGCGCTGCATCTGCTGCCTACTTATACTCACATTGTGATCAGCAGCAGCTGGATGCAATAATCGCATGCCAATGTGCATTGGCTCGTTTAGTTTACATTCGAAGCAGATTGGTCTCTCTAAGCGAGATCCCAATTCGTCGGTCATCCGACGTGACGTCGGGAGTGACCGACTGAAAGGGAAACAGCTCCGCTCATCACCTGCAGAGTACCATCCCATAAGTAAAGTGTGCTGGTAGCAGCCTCATGCTGTGGGGACAAAGGAACTTGTTAGAGTAGAACAAATGCTCAGTGCAGCAAAATATAGAGATAGCCTTAATGAAAACCCAGTCCAGAGCATTCAGAACCTCAGACTGGGCAGAAGGTTCACCTTCCAACAGGACAATGACCCTAACCAAACAGCAAGAGTGGCTTATAGACAACTCTGTGAATGTCCTTGAGTGGCCCAGCCAGAGCCTGGGATTGAACCGAATCAAATATTTCTGGAGAAACCTGAAAATGTGCATCTGCCCCCATCCAACCTGACAGAGCTTGAGAGGTGAGGAGAAGAATGGCAGATAATTGCAAAATGCTGATGAGCAAAGCTTGTCGCATCAAACAAAAAAAGACTTGAGGCTGTTAAGGTGCGTCAGCTAAATATTTAGTTATACTTATGAATACTTATGCAATGTACTTATTTCAGTTTTTTTATTTTTAATAAATTTACGAAGTTGTGACAATTCTGTTTTTGCTTTGTTAGTATGGTGTATGGAGTGTAGATTGATGTGGGAAAAAAAGTAATTTAAAGAAGTTTATCATAAGGCAGCAACATAACAAAATGTAAAAAAAATGAAGGGGTATGAATACTTTCGCAAGGCACTGTATAGTCATATATTGCAAATGTTGTTCAACACCTGCGAGGGCAGCCAAGCCATGATCTTCATGAGTTGTCATCTGACAAGGTTAATGTTAAGTCTTGTGATTCAGCCTTTGAAAAACTCCCATTGCATTCAGAGAAAAGGCCGATGCCACAATGTTAACCTGTGAGTGATGAACAATCGTCTGTCAACGCTCACACAACACTGTTAAAGCTTAACTTTGTATCCTGTTGCTGCTGCTTTTGTCTGCATAGTCTTTCTGAAAGCAATTTTTAATTAGCTATGTTCTTGAAAATAGGGGCCTATTTTTTTGTATGCAAGTGCACTGCGTTTAAAGTGAATTAAAGTGAGTTTATAGTGAATTCCAGCAACTTTATACCTTGAAGTGAAATCAGCAGATAACTAATGGTCTTGTACTTGGTGCATACGAAATGTTCAAAGGGGAAGCAACACAATGTGCTGCACAAGTCATTTTAGGTAGACATTTCTTATATCTCATCTTATTTCACACTCCATTCTTTCAAGTATGCAAACCTGGTCTCCACCAGACATCCAAGTGATGGTTATATCTTGCATCCAAAGCCACCACTGCACATTCATTTGGCCACCGGAAGCTAACAGGAGCGCATGCATTTGGCCAGAGTTTTGCATCATATTTTGTATATTGCTTCAAGCTAGGCAAAGAGCAACATCGGCTCATTGGAAAAACATGCCTCTACCAACATTTTTGCAAAAATCCAGAAAACGTACCTACGGTATGCATGAAATTCACTGCTGTCTCCAGCTCAAATGATCACTAGAGGCAGTCAAAAGCCAACAAATTTGATTCTTATCCACACATATTATGATTATAGGGGCAGATTATCAATTAATAACGATTTTAATATGGTGTTAATATGGTAACCATAGTGCATAATTTCTAACCTAATACATGTTGATGTTTGTATAACCAGCTCCATACATATGGCTTTTCTGACATGTAAACTTGCTCAGTAGCTCACCTTGTACAGCACTACACAAGTTGCTAAAAGAGCTTGAAGACTTGTAGATGCATACTGAAAGGGCGTGGTTACTTCAGAAATTGCGTTTTTATCTCATGTTTGCTGTTGTTAACAGTATAGGTTAGGTTTAGGGTAGGTTTTAGAGTAGGTGGTATGTTATTTTGTTATTCATAGGACATTTCATTTCTAAATTGTTGTGATATGTTCAACAACCAGTGTAATAAAATGTTGCCAGATTCATATTTGTCTTTTTCGAATGAAACTGAAATGAGCTTTTAGCGACACTCATTGGAAATTTTCACTTTGAAAGTCGCAAAACTTGTGAGAAGCAACAGAATATAATTTAACAGAAATGTGTCCACAAGCATATTTTTCCAAGAAATCTGGGATGGCAGACAAATTGGTGGATGGGTCTTTTGGTTTGTTTTCAGTTTCACATGACATTTTTAAAGTGGAAAGAACTTAAGGGTTTAGACCAAGAGATAGCTCCGCATTTCATTGCACATGGCCAACAATTTATGGGGTTTTGAGTCGTTCTTTATCTCTTTTCTCTTCATAATAAATGGCTTGAGGTAAAAAAGTTCATTCTGTATTTGAGATTTACAAAACTATTAATCTAGAGGACCTCTGGCATTTTGTT
Source organism: Sinocyclocheilus grahami (assembly GCF_001515645.1). Taxonomy (NCBI): domain Eukaryota; kingdom Metazoa; phylum Chordata; class Actinopteri; order Cypriniformes; family Cyprinidae; genus Sinocyclocheilus; species Sinocyclocheilus grahami. Next base: position 1,664,306 of record NW_015505346.1, on the reverse strand, counting down.
CGTTGAGTCTCTGTGTATTGTGTTTCTGCCTTAGAACATACTGGTATAAATGCCCAATTGTGCACATAGTGTCTGCAGCCCCGAAAATGGTTCACAAGAGTTTAGAAACTTCAACACAAAGCTCCACATGGACCAACAGTGCCATCTACTGGTAATATGATAGACTATAAATTGTAGATAAAGGCACTGTCTGCTACACAATGTATTTTGCTTATTTTGTGGTTTTACCCCTGTTGCATTGTCTGTTCATAAAAGAGCTTTGTTTTGGGTGTGTGTTTTCTTTAATGCACCACAGTCTTATTGTTTTTTCTCTCTATATCCATGTAAAGCCCAGTAGTGGAACATTGTCCAGTACTGAATAAATGAATGATACGGTGGAAAAAGACACAGTCTTCATGCACAGACTTCATGCACTTCATGCTTTTTTACTTTTTTTAAACAAATTATTGCATATACTGAGCATAGACAAGATCAAAAAATCTCAAATCCTTGAGGTGTAAGATGAGCAATAGTGACAAATGAATTATTACAGAAACGACTGGATCGTCATGTTGTACAACAAATTTTAACATCTGTATCTCACCTCTCACCACTATGCATGTTCAGATGGCCCTCGTCACATTAAAGCAATCAGAACGAGCACTTGAAATCCGCCAAATGCTACACTTAGTCCCATTATACAAACCAGTCATAATGAGTTTTCATAATGGAAGTAAAATGGCCCATTTGAGTTATGCCAGCTATCAAGTCAAGCGCATGAAAGCTCTTGAGTTTATAATCACAGCACTAACTCCTGCTGCATGGATTCATGCACATTTGTGTATTTGTTGAGTGTTTTCTCTTTTTTTAATCAGGATTGTGTATGCATGAACGATGGAGCAAGAATGCAAGGGGAAGTGATACAGCAAACAAGAGGACACATGGAAGTTGAAGTTAAGGACAGTTTAAACGTGAGTGAGAAACCTTCTTCAGAAACTGTGGTAAAAATAAGTGGTTCAGAAGTTGAAAGGCAAAATGGAAGGCTTATCAGCCAGAGACTCTCAACATGAGGTAGATCGTTGTTTCAAGGGAAGGAAGGGTGTATATGGAGGACACAGGAGGGGGTTTGTTGGGGTTGAGAGTAAAGCTCTGTAAAGTTCAGATTTGCTTTTTCCTCTATCTTCTACTTTAGGGGCAGATAGAGACACCTGTCACCTGTGAACCCAGCATGTGAAGCTAAGACTATCTAAACTCTTCGTTTAGAGTGGCTCTCGTATACCAGAAGTGACATATATGCCACTGTCTTTTTCTTAACTCTTTTTCTTAACTTATTGCTTAGTTATTGTTTGAACCAAGTAATAAACTATAATTCCTTAAGCTATGATTTTCTCTGTCCCTCTGTGTTTTGATATTGTCAAATGACCTAAGAGAAGTTATATCAAACTTTTGGTGTCGGTACATTGATTGATTGATTGATTGATTGATTGATTGAAGTCTCTAATGCTCACCAAGGTTGCATTTATTTGATAAAAACCTCTAAAAAACAGTGATATTGTGAAACATTAGTACAATTGAAAGTAACTGTTTTCTAATTGAATATATATACTGTGTATATACTGTATATATATATAAAAAATCATTAGGATATTAAGTAAAGATTATGTTCCATGAAGATATTTTGTAAATTTCCTGCTGTACATATATCAAAACGTAATTTTTGATTAGTAATATGCATTGTTAAGAACTTCATTTGGACAACTTTAAAGGCGATTTTCTCAATATTTAGATTTTTTTTGCACCCTCAGATTCCAGATTGTCAGTTGTAGCTCGGCCAAATATTGTCGGCCAAATATTGTCCTATCCTAACAAACCATACATCAATGGAAAGCTTATTTATCCAGCTTTCAGATGATGTATACATCTCAATTAAAAAAAAAATTACCCTTATGACTGGTTTTGTGGTCCAGGGGCACATATATATATATATATATATATATGTGTGTGTGTGTCAAAAATGTCAGCCTGTCCAAATGCAGCACATACATTTTATGTTTCAGTTTTGTTTACATGATGAACAGCGTATTCGATTAGAGCATTTTCTGTCTGTCTGGATTGTCTTTTAAACATGCACAGACACACACTGCAGAGATTTCAATCTTCAAGTCTCTCTTATCTGCGCTTCAAATATCTTAACCTGATTTACCCTGCATTCCCTCTCTTCCTTAGTGGCTCAAGCGGAGATACGTGATGCTTAGATGTTTTTCACGCTTTTTTCTCTCATTTTATTTATTTATTTTTACAAATAAACGCTTCATCGTGGGAGAGAACATTTCAAGCCATCTCATGCCATCAATCAGTTGTGAACTTTTAAATGGGGCAGAAGCTCCTGTCACACTCACTGCCAAGGCTGCTCATTCTCCACATTACAAAACACTGGCTCACCTAGCCCACTTAGAAAGATGCCTTTGCCTGATGATTTTCAGCTTCTGCGATCTAAGCTTCTCTCAGGTGGTCTTGGTGGGAACACTGTCAATGTTTACCAAGCCTGTGACAATTTGGATCAGTCTGCAATCAAACCTAAGATTTTAAATGCCTTTAAACAGCTCAAATTATTGTGTTCTCTGATAGTTTTGACATTTTCCTTTCAGTGTGTCTATGCGCTGTATTGCCACAGAGTTTCAATCGAACATGTCAGGAGAGCAGACAGTTCCTTTCAGCCAGTGTCTAGTCAGCCTTGTGCGATTTATGTTACTGAAACACCTCTGAAAAGCAGTCTAAACACCATTGTAACAAGGCCAGACAAGAGAAGAGAATATATATGTGTGTGTGTGTGTGTGTGTGTGTGTGTGTGTGTGTTTGTAAAGTGCAAATGGCGCAAGCACTTGCTGAGAGTCATAAAACTCCAAATGCAACTTTTGGGTGATCCAAAAAGCAAGAGAAGAAAACTGGAAGAGGAAATGAGCCAGACTCTCCTATGGCTACAAAGCACTGTTAAATCACCTCCCACCATCAGACTACAGAGTGGGTGGATGCTGAGGACATCTTCATCCCAGATATCTGAGCAGGACTGCCAGGGGGCCACGGGGGTGGTGGGAGACCTATGTGAGGTTTCTCATCCAGTGCCAGATCGCTCTGGGAATCCGCATCATGTGGATGGGAATGAGGAGAGAAAAGCATAAGCCAATCCCCCCTCCCCCCTCCAGAAGCTACTGCACACCACAGAATCTCATTTTTGATTCATGAAGAGGTTGCAGTGACATCGAATTGCACAGCTATGGAGATAGAAGTGGAGCAAACCATTTGAACATAACAGTTCTTGAAAAGTCAGCCACAGTTGTGGCATACCATAAAAAGGCATTTGTGAAAATCAAAACTGCAGTCAAAACACTTTGTCTGGTAGAATCAGATCAAAGGGATAGTCCACCCAAAATAATTTACTCACCCCTCATGCTGTTCCCAAACTATGTGGACTTTCTTTCCTCTGTGGAACATAAAGGAAGATAGGCTATGTTTCCCTATACACTGGAAGGCAGTGGTCACCAAAATTGTTTGGTTGCAATATTTTTCAAAATATCTTTTTTTGTGTTCAGAATAAAGTAAATACAGGTTTGGACAGGCATGAGGGTGAGTAAATAATGACTGAATTTTCAATTTTGTCTGAAGTACTGTATAATTTTAATGTTTTTGGTGTTTGCTGTTTAAGTCAGAATTCAAATAATTCATGTAGTTTGTTTTCCTGTAGCCTACAACCCTCACGAAAAAAGCCAATGGAATATAGTAAAACAATTTTGGTCTTAGGCTGAAACATTAAATACTTTAAACTTTTTTATTTTATTATCTAAGCTCTTCAGTGCGCTCAAGGAATATGAAATATAATGTATTTTGTTGGGAATGGACTCTTGGTGGCGGTTAGAGACATCACACATACTTAGAGCACCATCTAGTGGCGGAGAGGTGTAATAAAATATAAACCAAGCTCTGCCTCAGAACATGCTTGAGAGATGGATGTGCTTTTATTGGGCTTAAGGTTGAACAAGTAGGCCAAGAGGTTAAGAAAGTCAAACAAATAAATAACACACAACATGGTTTACCTTTAAATAAATATCAATAATCAGTTGAGTTGAATTTTCATTAAAGGTAAATGTTTAACTATAGGAAAATGAGACTGCCTAAGAATCAAAAACACTGCAAGTTGTTTTTTTAACTGATTAGCTGTTTAAAATGTAGCAAATGCAGTGTAATTAAAATAAAAAAATAAAAAAATAAAAGTATTTAGTCAAGTCTTTAGGTGGATCAAAACCATGAACAGTTATTTGCTACTTGGTTGCAGGTGGTTATAGTATAAATGGAGAAAAATAATCTTTAATCTTTAATGAGCTGAAAAGAACGCACGTCACACCTCTGTTCATCAATTTGCACTGGCTACCAGTAGTTGCTCGCATAAAATTCAAAGCATTAATGTTTGCCTATAAAACCACCGCTGACTCTGCTCCCCTTTACCTAAATTCATTATTTCAGAGATATGTGCCCTCTAGAAGCTTGCGTTCTGCAAGTGAACGGCGTATTATTGTGCCATCCCAAAGAGGCACAAAATCACTTTCACTGACTTTTTCATTAACTGTTCCCTCCTGGTGGAATGACCTGCCCAAATCAATCCAAGCAGCTGAGTCCTTAGCCATCTTCAAGAAACGACTAAAAGCACATCTGTTCCACCTTTATTTGACCCTCTAACTCTAGCACTTTCTATTCTATTTTAATTCTACTTTTATATTTATCTTCTTTTTTATTTAAAAAAAACTTACACTAGCTTTCTATTTTTTCTATTCTATCTACTTGTTTTTCTTTGTTTGTGTGTGTGTGTGTGTGTGTGTGTGTGTGTGTGTGTGTACAGGTTTATATATCCTGGTGGGGACTTAAACCTTAATACAAACAGACTCATGGGGACTCGTGTCACGGTGTGGACCTAAATTGAGGTTCCCATGGGTACAAAAGCTTATAAATCATACAGAATGTTTTTTTGAGAAAGTAAAAATGCAACAAATTTCCTGTGAGGGGTAGGTTTAGGGGTAGGGTTGGTGTAGAGCAATAGAATATACGGTCTGTACAGTAAAAAATCCATTACGCCTATGGAGAGTCCCCACAAGGATAGCCGACTAGACATGTGTGTGTGTGTGTGTGTGTGTGTGTGTGTGTGTGTGTGTGTGTGTGTGTGTGTGTGCACATTTTTGTGACAAATGAGGACATAAATTTGTATAATGACAAGGGTATGACATAGGTATTACAAGTAGAAGTTGACTTTTCAGGACATTACCCCATGTCCCCACTTTTCAAAACGCTTATAAATCACACAGAATGGAGTGTATTGAAAATCTGAAATAGCAGAAAGTTTCCTGTAAGGGGTAGGTTTAGGGGTAGGGTTGGTGTAGGACAATAGAATATACGGTTTGTACAGTATAAAAACCATTACGCCTATGGGAAGTCCCCACTTTTCACAAAAACAAACCTGTGTGTGTGTGTGTGTGTGTGTGAGTAAGATGAAAAAGAATGCATACCACTGAAAAAAAAAAAATGAATGAATCCATCGCAACTTCTAATTAAAATATGTAGAAATGGAAAAAGCTTTGTCTCATGCGATCAAAAATTAGTGGGATGTATGAGTTATTCAAGTAATCCGAATGCTCTCTTGATTCAAAATAGTAAGTATACTCTCTTCTGAAATAAGCCTGATCCTGACCTTAGTGGAATTCTGAAGGAATGTAAATACTCAAAATAAAATTCATTCATGAAGATTATAAAAGTTAATTATAAAACATTTGAAGTTATGTAACATAATAACATGGGTATGACATAGGTATTACAACGAGAAGGTGATTTATGAGAAAATTTTCAGTGTCCCCGAAATTCAAAACGCATATAAATCACACAGAATGGAGTGTATTGAAAATCTGAAATAGCACCTAAATTTAAGTTCCCATGGGTACAAAAGCTTATAAATCATACAGAATGAGTTTTTTTTTTTTTTTAAATTTAAAAATGCAGAAAGTTTCCTGTAAGGGGTAGGTTTAGGGGTAGGGTTGTTGTAGGGCAATAGAATATACGGTTTGTACAGTATAAAAACCATTACGCCTATGGGATGTCCCCACTTTTCACAAAAACAAACCTGTGTGTGTGTGTGTGTGTGTGTGTGTGTGTGCGTGTGTGTCTAAAAAAATATACCTTGCTACGTGTACTGCATTAGGCTAACCGAGACTTGTCATTTGCACTTACATGTTGCTCTTTTGTTAGTTTTGATTGCTTCTATTGTCCTCATTTGTAAGTCGCTTTGGATAAAAGCTTCTGCTAAATGACTAAATGTAAATGTTTTTTTAATTATTTTGTTTGTATTACTTAAATTATTTGGTAGAAAGAAAGAAAGAAAGACATTGCATATTTCACCCTATCGAGAGTTCTTTCTCTAATGGTTATTATGGATTGCCATGGCTGGACCCCTACACAGGTGGAGTAGTGTTGGCATCTGTGCGCATACAGGGGTCGCTCGTGTTTAATTTGTGCCGGTCTCCAGCTGTTGGCGTGGAGGAGCGCTGCTGTGATTCACAGCTGTAGATCTTCAGTTCTCTCCACGGTCAGGGATGCTGACGGGTCATGTCAAGAGAAGAGGCGAGTGGAACCTAAGTACTCCTGAACTTTTCCTCACCTGGACAGAATACTAAAAAATCTGAAGACGTTTAAAAGACGACCTTGCTGCTCAAGAGTGTTCTTCTCCATCCTTCTATTAGAAACTGATTTACTCATAGTATTAAATTGCTTTCGGCGGACATGTAAGTACTCAATACCCCAACACTACTTTCATCAGGCTCTATTTACACCACATTTACTTTGCAAACGAACGCCTAAACGCGACGCGACTAACGAGCTCACGAGGAAAGCTGCTGTTGTGTTTTAGTTTGTCGCGTCGCAGTTTATAAACTGTATAAACATGATTCTCATGGTTTCTTTTAGTGGCGGGACATCATAAAATGTTTCCAGAGAGGGGAGGCTTGACTTTTCTCACTGGGGTTTTGATCGTGGCGTTATCATGTGAAGCTAGAGGTGAGTCATGTTGTCTATTATCAATCTTTTATTCATTCATTAGGACATAATTAGAGGCAATTTCCTTTGACGATACAGACTAAAGTTTGCGGTCTAATGCTGATTTTATATTCTTGGCTCACAAATAATATATTTCAGTGTGACTTTTTAGAAGATGATTATTTGTATGTTTCACTTTTGCCTCTCGCACTTTTGCTCAATCTAAACTTCTCTGAACTAAGAAGTTCAAGAAGAAGTGTCCAAAAGTGTTCAAATATTATCTCAAATAAATACATCAATAAAATCACATAACTTTTTAGTATTTTAGGGTTTTGAAGGGTTATACAAAGGGTTTTTGGGGTTGGGGGGGGGGGGGGATATTTTGCCCTGTAAAAACTTGCACTATAATTGACTTTAATTGAAAGTATTGAAATGTAATTTTTTTTAATACATTTAAGCAATAATCCGTAGTGATAAATTCAATGCACTTCTTCTTTTTCAACATTTGAAGTTAAAACTGAAAATAAAATTGTGTAGAAATTATTAGTTAATAAGTATCAATGTTAGTTCTTGTTATAACTGATTAAATCAAATTTGTTATTATAGCATGAAAAAATTACAGTGCTACTGAACCAATTTTAGTTTGCTATAAGGTCAAGACATTAAAAAGTGACCTTTTGCTGCCCAATTTGTTTATTGACTACTTTAAGAACATCAGGGAATGGGCCGGCCGTGTTTACTGACACAGCAGACCAACCGCAGACACATATAAAGTCATTCTTTTGAAGTCTCACATCTATATCTGCACTGCGGTGTCTCAGACCAAACAAGAGGTCCTTGTTCCCTGAACTGTAACAGAAATTTAGAGGTACATAATTCAGTGTTCCCTGCCAAGTTGAAACGAAATTTACATAAATCAATGTCTAACTAATGACACCAACTGTGCTGGAGATTGTGTATCGGAGAGTTGAGTCAGAAAGGTGTGGACCTTCTCCACATGTGCCATCACCCTGCTGGGAGCCCAAAGGACATTTTACTGCCTCTCCGAGGAAATAAATGAATGTGTTTGAAAGAAAAAGCCATTTCTGTGTGTTGTGCAATATCTTAGCTCATCTTGTATATTCCTTTACAATTTATGCTTTGACTCATACTGGGATGCCAGACCTGTTTATCTTTTAAGGTGGCTTAGCCATTTATGGTCTCATTTATGTCACTATTATCTGAAACAACATTATTTGGTCTGGCATAATAAATCTGGATGAGTTAACTGTGGTATTTACTCTGTTAAAGGTGATTACTATTAATGCGCCCATAAGAATGCCAGGTTAACCCACAAGTCAGAGCCTGACCTCTACTAAGTAAACAATCCATTGTCTTCTCTGTTTATTGGTCCATTTGTTGACTCTATTCCTCATTGTGTGCTATGAGCACTTCTTGAGGGGGGGTTCTCAATCTTTGTTGTCCTTGGATTGCTCTTCATTTTCCCCTATCAGCCATTCTTGGAATTCTGGGTTCCAGTTTTCCCACTATCTGTGTGTTAAATGTAGGGAATAAAGGAAACAGGAGTGAAATATATGACGTTTGAGTTAACTGGCTTTGCAGTGATTGCTGAATGAGGTGTATGTCGGTGGATTTGCTAAAACAGTGGCATTCCTCAAGCTGTAATATTCAATAAACAATTAGGAAATGTTTCAGGAAACCGTTTGTGCTTTAATAGATTTTGTCAGACACAACTGCACTTGGTTCATTTAAGAGGGTTCATTGTTGGGTGAAGTGACTATTATGTTGTGGAGAAACACGATATGGAGCTTAAGGCAAGACAGTTACTGGATGTGTTTCCAATGACACTTTGGCACTGTGTGTTAAGATCATTACTGTGTGACAAACACTTGTTTCCATAGAATTCTGGAAGAGCAGAGAAATGACTTCTTTGTGGAGAGAAGGGGGGGATACTACTTTATTTGCCAGTACCTGTTTTACTTGTGTGAAGTTAGAAATTAAGCAGGTGTAACTGTACTTTCAAGATCATGATATTCATTCAAATCTGGAGCTCATATTTAGAAATAAAACCTTAAAGCAGCACAACCTAAACACAAGTTTGCATAAGATAAAGCACAAAAGTTAAGATGCATTTTGCCATTGATCATAGATGTCGCTGAATATATTTATTGAATGGTCAATTAATCTTGTCTTATCATCTGAACACACTACATTTCTGAGATTTATTTATCTACTGTAAGCAATTAATGTCGATTTTTACAGAAACCATTTTATTTACTTATTTAATTTTATTCAGGCAGACTGTCAATGTGCATTAATGGTGTGGCTGTTTAGTGATTCTTTCTGCTGGTTAAATCACTTTGACAAGTTATCGACAACTTTCTAAGTGAATCATTGACCTGCTATATCAAGTCATTGAATCATCCGTTCAGCCAGTTCGTTTAAAACTGTGAATTATTCAAGAAAGAAAACAACAAAACTGTGTGTTGCTCAGTGTTGCAACTTGCAACAGTTCGGTTGTGGCTTTGTTTGGAATAATTTTCATTGGTGGAGCCACTGTATCTAAAAAGTAAGTTACTCAACATTAACTTTATAAAAACAATGACACAGTTGTTCTGTATCTCTGTTACGCAAATAACTAAACGGCTGCTAGTTGTACTTGTAACATGACATTTTCAAATTAGCAACAACCAGGGCTTGACATTTAATTTTTTGCTCACCAGCAACTGTGGCTAGTGGTTTTCCAAAATGCCACTCAGAATTTTCACTGGCCTCAATTTTGTTGTTAGGAAATTACATTTTATATGATTAAAGTTGACTGCTGCATACTAAAATTTAATTTTTGCAGGTTTCCAGGTCATTTTTTAACTAGGTAAAGGGCTGTTTTTTCCTAACCTTATTAAATTTATGCATCAAATTCTTACATTTCAGTCTTTTACATCAGTTATTTAATCTATAAATATGAAATGGTAGGGGGAAAATGCAATGATATGCTACTTTTAAATATGAAAGTAAACCACTATTTGGTGGAAGTACGTGATTGTCTTAATGAGTGAGTCATTGAGTCATTCATTCAAATGATTCATTCAGATGGCAGGTTTATTCAAGAATGAAGCAAGTGCCTGGCTGCCTCCGAAATCGAATACTCTCTTATAGGTACTTTTCTGAATTAGTTATTACTTCCTGACCACAAAAAGAATATGTTCTATATAGTATGAATGTGTGTAGTATGATTGTAATCTGGACGAACTTCATTCACCATGTTGTCATTGTCACGTGACCTACCGCCGTCAGTTGCGTCACATCGCAGCAATTCATAAATCCTCTCCCGTGGCCTCATGGGATAGTGTCCATCGAATGCACACTTCAGAATCCCGTCAGAAGTTGTAGGTCATGGGTATTTTTGCCTACTCTTTTATTACTATAAATTTGTACATACTTCTTTTATTAAATACTGATTTTGGATGCAACTCCTGTCTTTATGAATGGGATTTGAACCATTGAAGCTGTATATTCAAAAACGCTGAATCATTCAGTAACGAAGTATCACTTATTGTTGCTCAGAGATGCACGACTGTTCTGCTGTGATCTTTGTTTGGAACTATTTTCGTTAACCAAATTGAGCAAAAATGGTCAACATAAGTCACTTAATATTTACTCATTTGAATGAAATCAATGTTACATTTGCAGTCAACCTGCCAAAGTGGCTAATGGGAGTGATCGTGTTACATGCCCCTGCTAAAAATCCACCCACATTTGGGGGGTGTTAATGTCAGCATATTTTGATGTAGCAACTGCAGACCATGAATCAAGGATGTAAGGCACACAAGAGTGTTTTTTGGGAGGCTGTTTGGTTGTTCCTTACTTGTTCACATACTTGTTTATCTTTTTTTAACAGCATCTTGGTTGATCTGTCCTATAAAAGCCTGTTGAATAGCAGTTTGATTTAATAATTATTAGAATATATTCCTTTGTATAATTCATAGATTTATGTAGTGTAATCTAGCTTTGACCAGAATTCTGTTATTCTGATTTTAATTGGATATCTGTCGTTATCCAATTAAAATATGTCAAGAATCTGATCACAGCTGGGATAAGTGTACACTAGTGTAGGCTATTTGCTTTCATCTCAATACCTCATTGGTTTCTATGAGTATGGACAGCTCAGATTGGCATGACACTCCTCCAGCAATCCTTACACACACAAACACAGCAGTCAGCTCAGACAAAGTGTGAACACAGCGGTTTGAGAAATGCTCTTGCATCCCTGTTCTCTCGTGTGGTCAGATATTTCCTGTTTCTCACTAACTTTCCTGCCGGTGGAAAGAAGCTGACTGCTTTCTCCCAAGAAAATGTTCGGGTTCCTGTGGCACGGCGCCTGGCTGTTATAAGCAGCGCAGCTTGATATTTGTCAGTTTTTTTTACGTTTGTTCTGATCTGGCAGATGATTGCTGCTGCAGAGCGTATACTTGAAGTTGAAGCGAAACAAACCGTATCCATGCTAATAAATATAGCTCTGATTTACGCACTCTACTGGTTGTAGAGTTCGATGAAAGACAGAAATGTGTATCCAACAGTCGTTGGCAGTTACCAGCTGTTTAGAGTGGCACATGTATCAAAGGCCTGTATTGCGTTCTTTAAAGAGGTCAGATACGGTAAAACGTGGTATATTTGCAGACACAGGAACATCAGGAAAAGGGTTTCGTTTTCTCTCCTCTCAGATATTTAAATCAGTTCCAGACTCTGGGGTTGTAAGGAGGAGATGTTGGCCCTCATGCCCCATTTACCTCAATAATCTACCTTTTAAAGTAGAAATAGCTTTGATAAGAACAGGGAAAACAGGCTTCAGTTATGTAGGTCTCCCTTCAGCTGGTCTCTCAGCAGGTGTCAGGATCTCTGGGTTTATTAGACAGATAATGCAGCTCTGCAGGCGAGCCCTGCTTATCAAACAAATGATAATGGAGCAGCTCTGTTGGAGCCATGCTGTGTCTGTGATCTGCCTCTGCAGGACAACAGTAATGCAGGCGTCAGTATCTGGCTGCTTTGGCCAAATTACAGAGAAGCCAAATGCAATGGAAAAGCATAGGCTGCTTCATATACTATGCTTTGAATGATTAGTTGGCCTGTGCTTTAGTTTAATACAGAATACTAATGGCTGTAAGTCACAAAGTTCTACACATCCTGTTCAGCTTATGTGTTTGTTTATTAAATATTTGGTCAATTTACTATAAACTACTAAAATAAATAAAGGCCCGATCACACCTACGACTATAGATATAATGATAAAGTTATAAAAATGGTTCTAATTCTGTGAGAATAGGGATGTTTACTCTACCTTCATGTTGTTCCAAACCTGCATCACTATATTCTTTCAAAAGGAGAAATTTTAGCAGATTATGAATGATGAGCTCTGAAGAAATGACAACGAGCACCTAACTTGCATGCTATATTCCAAGTCTTCTGAAGCCATAAGATATTTGTGTGAGGAAGAGACCTCATTTAAATTTAAAGAGACCATATTTAAAACTTGTAAACCAAACATCATTCTAATATCATACTTATGGGTCTTGTCTTAGTCTGACAAACATAAACATGTGCATATGCAAATTGCATGAATAAGGCCAACTATCCATGTTGTTTCTCTTGGGTCTGCTCAAAAATGTAAATGGATATAAAAGACAGAATATATATACTACTACTACTACTTTTATTATTGTTATTATTTATTCATTCATATTTTGTATTTATTTATTGTCTTTTCTCTGGTTACCATTCACTTTTATTGTGTTAAAAAGAGCAGGGTTTTTTATTTACAGAACTTTCATATTTGGCTAAACTAAAATCACTTACGCAGATTTTCTCCTCCAAATCTATGCAAATTCAGTGGTAGTTAGTCATTAAATATTTAAAATAGTAAGCTATGCAAACATATTTTGCTGTAATTATATTACTAATTGTGTTTGATTTAACCATCAGGGGCCTTTTTGGGCCCTGGAGATGTTTTGACATGCCCTGACATTTGTGGTTATTTCAGTTACTTATAACATTTTAATGGCTAACGTCTGATACATCTCTGTAAAGTAGCACATCTTTGGTGTAGTTCTTTTATAAGGCCTTCTTATAGATTCTCTATAGAATATTTACTTGCATATTACTATAAGCACATTTATACAGTTTCAATGAGCTACACTTAGGATTGAGTTGTACATGTTCCTGTGTTAGAGAAATGATGTACTTGGCACAGAGCTGAAAATGCCTAAGGATACAAACAGCTGTAACCAGAGCTGCTCTTATCTGCCTGTCTGTCTGTGTGCGCTAGAGACAGAGTTATTGTCTGCCTGTCTGTCTGAAAGAGCTGGAAACTGTATCAGTTCAATGCGGCACACTTGTGAAGAAAACAGTAAAAAAAATAATATATATATATTTGAAAATGTCAGTATTTAGTTATTTTGAGAGGAACATTATGTTACATGTGTGTTTGCATGCATGTGTACATGTGTTTCCAATTTGGATAATTATGATGTTGATTGAGGTGATTTCACTATTAACAAATTTTTCTGCTGAAGTTTGTCTTGCCACAGGAAGTGAGCATTGTTTAGTGTACCTATGTGGCAACTGGGTTTTCAAAAAAGGATTATTTGGCAAATACCTCTGTCTGCGTGTGTGTGTACGTGCACACACATGCACATGTGCGTGTGTTCCTTGGCATTGTAAATGCTGAGCAAGTTAACCAGCACATTTCAATCGGGAAATAGTGCAGTTGTTAAATCTGAACATGATGTTCATATCATCAGGTCCTGCAGTGAGTCCAAACACACACGCACACACTAGAACATTAATGTCAGGACAGCATGAACCCAGTCTGGCAAAAACTGATGCTGTATTTTACCCCGTATTTTTTAATCTCAGATGAAAACCAGAACCATTAGCCCATTATTCTCCTCTGAAGTCTGAGGGCTTTGCTTTGTAGTTCGTGATCTATGTTAAACGTGTGCTCACATCACAAAAGCCGTCGGTTTTGTGGGTGAAAAGTCAGTTTATGTAAACAAAGCGGCTAATGAGCTGCATTCGTCGGTGCTGTATTGCGTCGACGCGGCTCTTTGAGTGTCGGTATTTATGGAGGAGGTATTAAAACACAAAGGAAGCGCGCCAAGCCTTTGAACGTTTTTTTTATAATCTGAGCTTAGTTAAAAAGTTTCAGCGCTTGAATAGTTCTGGGAGTTCAACTGTGTTTCATCCCCTTCTTGTCTATGTACCTGTGACATACCGAGCTGGAGTGTTTGCACAGGTGGGAGAGGGCAACTCATTTTGAATGAGAGATTGAGAGCTGCCATCCCACCTTTGTTCTCCATATTCCCGTGGACTGAGCTTGTCGGAGCAGTGTCCTCGTGCAAGACCAGGCCGATGCATTCGTCATGTGCAATTTGCTGTGTATGGGCGGTTCACTGTTTCGATACAGGAGCCTTCTTGGGAATTTCTTTATCCCCTGTTTAAAAGAAGGATTAGCTTGTGTTTTACAGGATTACAGGTGTCCAACACAACAAGGATCAACCTCAGCTGCGAGAGATGCACTTCACTGTCATAAAGCAAATCCAAGATCCCATGTTGTGAGCTCTAGCATTCCAGGAATTAAAAACTTGGACAGTAGGGCCTCTTTTCCTATAGCTGTTTTTAATGTTCTCTCACACTTATTGCTAACTCGGGTGCACTTTTCCTAGGGTCATTGCAATAGGTCAAAGGTCAGGATGGGAAAAGCACCGAGAGCAGGAAGATAAACAAAGTACAGTGGCCTCGAGTTTGTTTCAGCATCTGGGAAATAAAAGAGAAGATAAAAGGAAATGGGTGAACTTTTCATGTTCTTAGTGTAACGTAGGGTCAGATGTGATTAATAAGGTGAGCTCGGCAAATGCGTTGTGTGCAGTCTTGTCTTTTCGCGAACAGCTGTGTCTGCTCTGGCACGCGATTCTGTCAGTGTCATTGCAACAGCAGTAGCTCACGCTGCAAGGCATAACTTAATATGTAAACACTCATGAGAAAGAAAGAAAGGAGAGAAAGCAATAGAGAGAAAAAAGAAGCAGCAAAAGAGAGCCAAATCAGGATTAGAGGCCTTGCGTGTGATGGCTGTCGGCCGGGATTTTTGACACAAAGGCCAAAGCTTAATAAGCAGGTGCTCATTACGGTGCTGGAGACCAGGTTACTCAACATTACCCCTCAAACCCTGCAGAGCTGCGAGTCTATTTACGGGGGCGGGTTTGGCGCGCTGCAGTGCCCTTCCCTGTGGTCCAAATTGCTGGTGGTCCATATGAGGAGGAAACAAATAAGGAATGCTGTCTTACATAGAAGAAATTGGAGATGCTGTCCTGCATTGGGTTTCTGAGGTTGTTGGATCGCAACCTCACTTGGGGGGGGGTTGGGGGTCCTGAAGTACTGAATAATAACCATCATAATTTCAGCTAGCTTGAAAGCAAGATAAATCTCAAATCAGGTTTGTATCCATAGTGAATCGTACTGAATAAAATTAAACACCAGTCATGCTTGAATAGGGCCATTTCTACTGTATATACGGTAGCAATCTATGGTTTGAAACCATTGGCAATAATCTAACATCTCCTCCTTGTAGATCATTTGGTTGAACTGCAGACTGCAGCAGCATGGCAGCTTGATGACAGACAGGAACACTTTAGGTGCATTTACAGTTATGGATGCTACTTCTCATCTCCAGCTCTCAAAATATCTCTGTCAGGGTGAGGGTTTGGCAAGCTTGATGAGACAGGACAGTCTTCAACCAGATTCCCCAGCTGGCAGTTTAAATGTCAGGGGTTCATCTGAGATCCTTGGCATCAGCCCCTTTCTAGCAAATGGACTTAACAGGGTTATTACCGTAAGCTCAAGTAAAGCTATTGTAAAGTAAAGTAAACTAAACCAGTCCTATTATTATATGATATTATAAAAACATTAAATAAATAAGTAAAATAAATGAATTAACTGCATAAAATATTTCAAACATAAAATTTCAACATTATTAATGCAAAAAAAAAAAATCTGCATATTAGAGTGATTTCTGAAGGATCATGTGACACTGATGACTGGAGTACTGATGCTGAAAATTCAGCTTTGAATCACAAGTATGAATTACACTTTAAAATATATTAAAATACAAAACCGTTATTTTACATTTTTGGAATAATATTTCACAGTTTTTACTGTATTTTTGATTAAATAGATGTAGTGTTGGTGAACATAAGAGCCTTTTAAAAACATTTAAGAAATCTTACCAACCCCAAGGTTTTGAATGGTGATGCACATTTCAAGTTTGAACGTAGCAATAAAATAAGAACAGAATTTGCAAATGTAAAACTAACTACCTCTTGGTGCTTAATTTGGTAAAATGTACAGGAGGTCATCAGAATTAAGACAAAGTGAGACCAGGCGGCCTGGGCTTCGCTGTGTTTAATTTAATTAATGGATCAGTGGATGATGGGCAGCTGCTCTGTGTCCTCTTCAGAGCACAAAGAGCAGCCCATAACCCACAAGGAAGTCTGTGTGGAATCGCACACATGATGTCAGACTTCTGCAGTGCCTTATTGAGTTAGCTTGGCTCCAGAGGCAGCAGTTGGTCGAGGTACAAAGTCTGGCTCAAGATCTGATTACACTCGGTAGAGAGACAGCTGTGAGCAGTGGCGATGACAGAACCACAGCTCTGCATTCACATTACCAGAACTAAAAGGGAGAGGTGTAAGTGAACCTGTTTACCTAGCAATCCTGTGTTTGTGTCAGCATAGGAGGCTCTGTGCAAACAGCATCAGGCCTCAATCTCTGCCCATTATCTCTCTTCCTGATAAAAGAGTCACATTCCATTGCCAAGACCAGTGCTGCAGTGTTTGGTCTATCTGTATCTATCACTGATCACATGCTGAGTCCTATAGCAGTCCTCCCCTTTTGCAGGAGATTCACCATAAGAGAAGATAAAGCTGCTGCTAGATCACATGAGAATGGTAGATCAAACTCTAGATGACCTGGCAGAAGCTTGGCTGCCAGTGCTGTTTGTTTTTTTCTTAGAGGAAAAGAGTGTTAAGTCAGAACATCCACATGCATGATGTACACAGTTTACTAAGAACTAGTACTAGTTGTTTCTTTTTAAATTATTTGGTGACATTTTACAATAAGGTTTAAAAATGAAAATTGTCACCACAAACATGTTGTTGCGAACCTTTATTATGTAATGTCTTGAGTTTAACACAAAAAATATAGTTTTGAGACACCAACATTGTTTAAAATATTTTCCTTTGTGTTCTACAGAAGAAAATTTGGAATGACATGAGAGTGAGTAAATGATGACAGAATATTATACAGTTTTTTACATTTGATTAATATTATCATATTAATAAAATGTGAAAAACAGTATCATTTAATGAAAGTGACGTGACATGTGGCCAAGTATGGTGACCCAAACTCGGAATTAGTGCTCTGCATTTATCCCATCCAAAGTGCACACACACAGCAGTGAACATACCCACACCGTGAACACACACCCAGAGCAGTGGGCAGACATTTTTTTGCTGCGGCGCCCGGGGAGCAGTTGGGGGTTCGGTGCCTTGCTCAAGGGCACCTCAGTCGTGGTATTGAAGGTGGGAGAGAGCGCTGTACATTCACTCCCCCCACCTACAATCCCTGCCGGTACGACTCTCTAAACATTAGGCCACGGCTTCCCCTAAAAAAGTTTAAAAGTGAATTTTATGGTGAAAACTTTAAAAGTTAAATAGTAAAAAAAAAAGTAACTCGTATTATTCGTTCATAAAATATTAACTAATTTATACAACTTGAAATTTAAAAAATATATTAGTACTGTATGTGTACGCTACTGTTTCATTTCTTTGAACTCTTTCCCTGCCAAACACAGAATTTTCTGGTTCCGCGTTTTCACTGTTATACGCTAGGGGGTGCTATTACGCATCTCCTGAATGAGTCTAGAAAGTGCCGATCAAAAACACAGACCAGGAAGACGCAGAAACGAGCGATCTCATATGTAAGCATATGCATATGAAAAATAATGTGATCATCAACATTAACCGCATATAAATGAAAACTGCCTAATGTTATAGAGTGAAATGTCAATCCAGAAAGTGGTACAGGCCTGTCTAAGCTTTGAGAGTTCTGATGGGAGTACATCTTTACTTTGATAATATAATACTGAATATGATTCAGATGTAGTATTTGATGAAAATGTGATTTTCTCAGCATTTTGCTCAAAATGTAATTTTTTTTATTAAACCTACCAACAGTACATTCAAGTGTTGATAAAAAAAAGAATGACTGATGCTAGAATATGAGACAGGACATGTTCAGATATTCATATAACAAAATATTTTGGGGGCCATGGAATTTTAGTGATATTCAGCAAAAACGCTGGCGGGTAAAAAAATGTTTACAAATATTTTTATTCAGCAAGGGCACAATAAACTGATCAAAAGTGATGGTAAAGACTTTTACATTGTTTCCATTTTAAATACATTCTGTTCATCAAAGAATCCTAAAAATAAAATAAAAAAATCATGGTTTTCACAAAAATATCAAGCAGCACGACTTGTTTTCAGTATTGGTAACAATAAGAAATGTTTCTTGAGCACCAAATCAGTATATCAGAATGATTGCGACACTATAAACTTAAAAAATACGGCTGCTGAAAATTCAGCTTTGCCATCACAGGAATAAATTGCATTTAAAATTCATTAAAATAGAAAACTGTTATTTTGAATTGAGCAAAAGAGATATCATGTAACATTAACCTTGATTAATAAATGCAGTAAAAGTATTATTGATTGTTAGTTCCTCATGCCTAATGCATTAACTAATGGTAACAAATTGAACAATTTTGTAGTAGTCTTTTAGAATATGTATTCACTAGTAATCAACCCCATGACCTTAATGTTAGTAGCACCAATGTTAAGCTTCAGGAACTAAAATGCTATTACATATTTTATTCAGTTCCTGCTAAACATTTTTAATATGCGGTCATAGGCTATGTTGAGCAGATTTGTAACAGCGGCGGGTGATTTATAGCTGAAATAATCCCCGGGAACGCTGACAGAAATGTGCAGCGCAGTCTCTAGCTCTCATAATGGGCCGGACCGTTTGGATGTTGTGTACACGTGTCCTTTGACAGCAGCAGTTAGTTAACTGGCTGCCATGCCTGGACTGCTCATCCAAGTCTTCGTGTTACTCCTGCACCTTCTTCTCTTTCACACTGCCTTCTCTTTCTGTCTTTCTCTCTCTCTGGGCCTTTGATGGTCATGTCACTTCCTCCATTCTAATCATTTATCCATGCAGCATGCTGTCAAGCTCCATTTGAAGCTCTCGCTGTGACACCAGTGATGTTCATCTAAAGCTGTGGAGGCTGCCCAGGCTTCAAAGTACTTCCACTGCGGTCTGTAAGGCCGGTTCATAAATCCTTTGAGAAATCAAAAAACCATATCAAGATGTCTGAGACAAGACGGGCCAGTGAAGGAGTGCATGCTAGCTAGTAATCCTTATATAGTTTGGTCTTCTTTTTGACGTGGAGACAGTGGAGATTTAACTGGTCATGTGTCTAGTCCAATAGATCTAGACAGAAATGAGTGATTCATGTCAATGTAGTAATTTATTGTACAGTCAGGGTGGCAATAAATGTGTATACATTTTTATGGAGCATCAGTCCATTGATCTTGTCTTCAGTGTTGCCTTGAATGTGGTGAGGGTGTTTCCTGGGAGGTCTGTTAAAAATGCATTGTATGCGATGCCTGCACATGGACGCAAAATGATGGCTCTCTTTCTCTTTGTTGCTGTCTTTGTCTTGCTCTCATTTTCTTTGTCTAGAGACTCAATATTCATAAATGTTACCAATAGTGTGACGTGCACATTAGTGGTGCTTAATCTAAATCTGTTTGCATGAACATTTTTATTTTAAACTGATGCCAAAACGAAGTACACTACTGTTCAAAAGTTTGGGATTGGTGAGATTTTATGTTTTTGAAAGTCTCTTATTTCACCAAGGCTGTATTTTATTAAAATACAGTAAATATAGTAATATTGTGAAATATTATTAAAATGTACAGTAGCTGTTTTCTACTTACTTTATGTATTTTCAAATGTACTTTTATTCCTGTGATGCAAAGCTTAATTTTCAGCAGCAATTAATTCAGTCTTCAGTGTCACATGATAATTCGGAAATAAGTTTAATATGCTTGAGATTTGCTACTTAAAAATATTTCTTGTTATTATCAATGTTAAAAACAGTTGTGTTGCTTATTTATTTATTTTGCTTAAACCAAAATAAACTTTTCAGGATTTTTGAAGGTTCAAAAGAACAGCATTTATTTGAAATATAAATATTTTGTAACATTATAAATGTCTTATAAAATTATAAATGAACAATTCAGTTCATCCTTGCTGCTAAAAGTATTCATTTATTTAAAAAAAGAATAATAATAAAAAAATCTTACTGCCCCCAAACATTTGAATGGTAGTTTATCTTGAAAGGCAACATGACAGTAGTAGGTATGGGTGGGCAAGATCATAAGCGGAGGGTGAACCAACTCCAGGGTAAGGCTAAAAGCAGCCAAATGTATTAAACATCATAAACCCGTCTTTTTAGGCAAGAACCAGGTATGGGGGTCATGTAGGCTAAAAAAAATGTTTAATGGGACTGAATTTGTATTTAATGTGATTACAATTTAATAAAAACGTTAGAAATTGATAATTATGTAACGTTTCCTTTCCACTGTTATTCAAACAGCGAATAAACTATATATAGAAAGTGACATTATCACTAACATTGATCTATTGCGAGTTTAAGCACTCTCAAAAAAACTAAACTATCGTTATAATCACTGAAGCTGTATACACTGTTAAATGCATCTCTTACTTACATTGTACATACATCTGCGCTTTGTTGTTTATGATGAGAGAATTCGCAAGAGTCCGAAATTCAGTCAGTGAACGTGCGCGCAGTCAACAAAACTGATGAGTTTGAACAATGACTCATCTGAACACTTCTGATTGGCCATTGCATTCCTAAGCTCAGCTGATATGTGTGTGATTGGTTAAAATGCGCAACACTGTAAAAACGCCTAAAATGAAATACGGTGCAACATGAGCAGATCTTAATTTAATGCCGCAATCGACACGGTCTATTCATATTCACTTTGTTAGCAACAGACGTAATAGATTTCATTTGTTTGTGCAGGGGCATTTTTGTCCAATTTAGTGGCATTTTTTAGGCATTTTTTTGGCATTTAGTGGCCAGGGGAAGGTCAATAACTGACATCAACTAGTTTATCTAGATTTAAAAAAAAAAAACGTTAGCTTTAATATTACTTTTTAACTGTGGTGCTACAAAGAGCATGAACTTAGAGATGCAACTTCTCCAAAAGTGTTTTAGTGTGCTGTGATTTAGCATACAGTACTCTGCATGCAAAACAACCAACCCTTACCTTAACCGCCAATACTTAATATTCTGCCTAAAAAGACAAAGACAAATAATCTCTCAGCACACAGTGTGGTTATTTTCACCTCATGTAGGAGATTTCTTTTGCCACCCTGTCTGCCATCAGCTTCAGCCAGACATGTTTTTTTCTGTATGGGGCGTGTGTGTGGCCTCAGTCATCTTTTGTCTTTTCCACTGTTATGCTATTCATATTCACTTTGTTAGCAACAGACGTAATAGATTTCATTTGTTTGTGCAGGGGCATTTTTGTCCAATTTAGTGGCATTTTTTAGGCATTTTTTTGGCATTTAGTGGCCAGGGGAAGGTCAATAACTGACATCAACTAGTTTATCTAGATTTAAAAAAAAAAAAAACGTTAGCTTTAATATTACTTTTTAACTGTGGTGCTACAAAGAGCATGAACTTAGAGATGCAACTTCTCCAAAAGTGTTTTAGTGTGCTGTGATTTAGCATACAGTACTCTGCATGCAAAACAACTAACCCTTACCTTAACCGCCAATACTTAATATTCTGCCTAAAAAGACAAAGACAAATAATCTCTCAGCACACAGTGTGGTTATTTTCACCTCATGTAGGAGATTTCTTTTGCCACCCTGTCTGCCATCAGCTTCAGCCAGACATGTTTTTTTCTGTATGGGGCGTGTGTGTGGCCTCAGTCATCTTTTGTCTTTTCCACTGTTATGGGCAATATTTGTCTGTCAGCACGTATGACGCTTCCCTCCGCCTCACATCAAAGCTTTTCGGACAGCTTAGACACGGCTCTGTGACAAATAGTTAGCAAGCATGATGGAAGGAAGCAATTTTAAATGACAGTCCCAGGCTTTCTCTGAGTCACATCTTTCTTCTAATGCATTCTTTATCAAGTGCGTGATGTATGCTGTGTGTGAAGCGTGGCCTGTGGACGGAAAGGCAATGAGATATTTCAGCTTCTGCTCAATGGTATCCACCAGGTTGTTTTAATATCCTTAAGCAAACATTCAAGAGTTACCTCTCTTTTTCTATTCATTCAGCCACCAGGTTGATGATTCATTAGATCTATCTCACATGGTCCATGCAAACCATCTCCTCTCTGCTGGTGAAAAGATCCATTGTTTGTTCAAGGAGCCCACCGATTACATTACATCTTCATTATAAACACACAACTGTTTTCCTTTCCAAAGCCTCACAAATGTTTATTAAGCCTCCAATAGCTTTATACACGTACATTTGTAAATTAAGTGCATGATTCATCTAACATAGACTTCTCTCCAGCTGTGATGTTCATTTCAACCTTTTTTTGCTCTATTTCCGGAGGACTTTTTTTGCCATTCTCGGCCCTTCCCAGTCTAACATTCTGGAATTTACTGTAATTTAATTCCAGCACCAAAACAACCTTTTCTTTTCCCTCCCGCGTGTTCTGGTGGCACTTTCCTGGATGGCAACCAGCAGCTTCAGGTGAAAACACTTCACTCCAGCAGAGAGACTTGAAGGGAAGTAGGGGAAAAAAACGAAAAAGTACATTTAGAGCCAGTATCATTTTTCAATTTATAATCTTGGTGGTTCTCACAGCAGCTGCTTGAGCAGCAACAGGATGTGACAGTACCAGGCATGAATGAGAGGTGCCTTCCAATGTATACACATGCCAGTGCAGAGGAAATGGAAAGCAAGTGCTCATGGGAGTCTTCGCAAGCTGCAAGGAGGGGATGAAAAGGACCTTGTGCTTGCAAGGACAGAAATTCCCCAGAAGATTATTGTGCCTAGCTTTCCCCCTCATAATATTTATTTGTGGGGCTAGATGTATTAGGAGCTGGAGAAAAAAAAATAATGCCAGAAATGTTGTGCCCATGACATTTTTGTCAGTGTTGTCTTGGTGCTTATTGTGCCATAACACTGGCAAAGGAACATTTCAAGCAAGGGCGCATGAATCTTCACATACTGTACCTTTCCCATAGCATGAGTATGCCAGGAATAAATAGAGGAAACCTTTACCTGCTGGTACTGGAACATTACATACTATAGATGTAGCAAATGTTATATATAAAGCAAATAGGTAATAAGTTCACAAAAATAATAATGATAATTTTTTTATGTAAAAACTTTATTCAATTATTAAAATTATTTTTTATTATTATTATAGCATTAAAGCAAAATGCACCACAAAAATACAAATATTTTATTAAGAAAAATTATTTCAAAACATTAATAATTGTCATTAATAATAAAATGAAATTAATATTTATATAAGTTGTTTATTAAATTTATATTATTATTATTTATATTATATTATATATTATTTATATTATTATTATTTGCATTAAAGCAAAATGCACTAAATATAAATGTATGGGTCTATATACTGTGTGTATATATATATATATATATATATATATATATACTGTATATATATATTAACTATTAAACTATAATAACTATATATGCTGTATTAACTATTAAATTATCTTCATACAGAAATCAAATATAAAGAAAACAGTATTTCTAATTTTAAAGGGGTCATGAACTGCCTTTGTTTTTTATTTTGTGCTGTTCTCTGAGGTTTTTGACCCTCCTCATAAGAACGCTCCATTTGAATATTCGTGGCAGATTGTAGACTCGAAAGTAAACGGCCACTGCTATGAATGGCTAGTAGGTGTGTATGTTTGACAGCGTACATTCCTCATAGATGGACTAGATTTAGGTCCAAAATGCATAAATAACTATAAGCTGGTTTTAGACTAACGACATATTTTTGGATTCTGAATCTTATAGGATATTTTTATACAAATTTACAATGACCTCTTATATGTCAAAAGATCAATTGGATTTTGTTATCTCAGTTCATGACCTCTTTAATGTGCACTTTTGCATTACACTCACATGATAGGTATGTAATTATTATTTGTTATGTAAATACACATGCTATACTGTTACTTAAGACAATGTTTTTTGCTCCAGGTCCTCCATGGGTGAGCCGTCAGGTAGAGGACAGACAGACAGCAAAACTGGGCCGCACGGTTCGACTTCCATGCCCGGTGGAGGGTGACCCCCCTCCGCTGGTCCTGTGGGTAAAGGATGGGCGGAACGTGAATCCAGGCTGGAGCCGCTACAAGGTTCTGAAGCAGAGTCTGAAGATCAAAGAAGTGGAACTGGAGGATGCCGGCGTGTACATCTGCCGCGTCACCAATGGATTTGGCAGCCTCGCCCTCAACTTCACACTCATTGTAATTGGTAAAGACTGCCTCCCACGCCATACACCACAACCCTTTATATCTCAGTTCTTTATACTTTTGCTCACCCAGAGCATTTGTAGGCCACATCAGTCGTCCAGGCATAATCAAAACCTGCACCGTTGCACACGCACAACGGCTTGAGGTAGTGTTTTAGGGGGTTAGTGACCCAGCTAGACATATGGCATCTCAAAACAGCAGAGCTTTCAACTGCAATCCAAAAAGAGCAGGGCAACGTTCAGATGCCCTCTCAAAAGGCTAATTATGGCACAGGAAAGCAGTCGGGTTTATGTAAAGCTGCTCCCAAATCATATTTGACAAAACTGACATGACTGGCAAGGTACTTTAGAACAAGCATGGTTTCATGAACGTAACATTAACTCCAAAAGCACAAGAGAGCATTGTGCTGATGGAAATTTATGACTTGTTAGCATTTGTTGGAGCATATGGCACTGATGCCGTCTTGCATTATCAGATCTAGAGAACAAAGAATGGCTTCATGTTGTCCGTCACACAATACCTGCAGTTGTTTATGTAGGCCGTAATTTAATACCAAGTTCGTACTTTTACCCAGGTAGTGACTTTTTTCCCCACTAGAACCTGACAGGCAAGAAAATGAATACACACCTACCTGGATGGATGGAAGGAGAAAGAGAATGAGGTGTAGAAGCACGTAGCTATTGTGAGGCAATGAGGGGTTTGTGTTGGAGCGTGTGGTTCTTCTGATGACTGCTGAGGGACTGTGGGGCAGTAGTTTCCAGCCAAAACGTCCTGTACAGGGAGAGGAGACAGAGACAACCTGCTGCCTTCTCTGCCATAAATCTGAACTGGTCTGGTGAAGTTGAGAGGCCTTGATGACCCAGAAGCCCTTGGCTCTTCCTGTGTAGCTTGCCACATTTGGGGGGGCAGTCGAGGCAACTAGTGTGCGGATGCAAATTATGATTATTCTGCTGAGCGAGGCAGCTGCTTAATTGGCTGAGCCAGTATTTCTGGCTCCCTCCCCTTGATATCTTTGCTCTGGGCCTCCTGTATGGGGAGTGATGGCGGCCTGCTGTTTTCCTGTTTTGTCCCCGAGAGCTCTGTGGAGCTCAGAGTTATGGTGCATTGGACTGGTTCACTCCCTTTGGAATATAGTTGCAGAGTTTACTGAAGTCATTAACTGCAATGACCAACAGCCCCCGAACAAAAGGCCCATTAGACCCTCCTGTTGCAGTGTTTGAGTGTTTAAAGCTGTGATTTTTGCTGAAGGGAATGACACTATTAGTAAACCGGAGAAGGGTTAAGAAGCAGCATTGTTTTTCAATAAAGATTAGTGGACCCTGCAGCTAAAGAGTTAAAGGGGTAGTTTACCCAAAAACTCACCCTTTTGTTGTTCCAAAACAGTATGACTTTCTTTCTTCTGTAGATCAACATTACGACATTAGACTATATGCTTTGGACGCTGTATGCCATACTGTCATACTGCCATACTATTGTCCATACTGTATGGACAAGGCTGAGACATTTTTCCTTTTTCAAAGTGTCATCTTTTACATTCCACAGCAGAAAGAAAGTCATAAAGTTTTGAAGGTGAGTTCAAATATTTTATTTTTAAATAAAACTACTGTAGGTGTCCTTCAAACAAAATTGGTTAATTTTAACATCTCTAATTTGACATTTTCATCTTTAAATAGTGAAGCATTTGAGGAGAACATCTTACAAGTTCTTTCATATTTCATCATTGCCAGCATTTTTTGCATTATGTTAGAATTTTGATAATTTGATGATTAATCGTGATCATTTTTATTAATTTAGCTTTATTTATTTATTTATTTATTGCTATTTATTGAGCTCTTGTGCGCTGTTTTCAATGACATGAATGAAAATGAATGGTTAAATTAATGAGCAGAATTTTCAGAAAATCTGAAAAAGAATATGCATTTAAATGTCAGTGTGAATGAAACACTGATTAGTGAAAGTAATAATAAAATTGTTTAAGGAGGGTTTTGGCAACTTTACAGCAAAAGCACAATTGCAAAATTACCTACCAGATGTTTTTAGAGATTCTCCTTTTAAGCAGCTACTTAATGTAAATTAATGTACACCAAAAGCACAACAGGAAAACTCCAGCCAGGACTGACTGTATCAGGAGAGAGGAATCTGGTGACATTCAATAGCACCTGTTGTCATCAGTGCAGCTCTAATCTGCAGCAGGATTTGCACTCACGGCAAGCATGGGCAGAACCGTGCCCTCATATTTTAATGTGCGTGAAATCTATATCCCACTTATTTCCTCATGAAAGTGTAATTTTAGCTTTTAGTTGATATTCTGCCCCTATCAAACCAGGCAGTTGATGGCTTGGTGTAATCAGTTGGCAATAAACATAAGCTGAGGTAACAGCTATAATTTAAGCCTTCAGTTTTTCCTGACCACAGTCACCGAAAAGTCTCTGTGCTTATCACATGCGTAAATAGAAACACTTTTTTTTTTAAACATGTGTGCAATTGTACATGAGAACAACAACTTGAGTTTTAAATATAGACAGAGATTAGCACAGCTTTATAGCTTTAAGGCATTTTAATAGGATCGTTAACTTGCTCTCCAATGTTGCTCACATATTCTGTGCTTTTTTGCAATCTGGCACAGGGAACTCGGGGAATTTGGGTTTGTAAGAATGGCATATTGGGCTTTAAAGGTCACAGTGAAGGTGTTGTTTACTAGAAGGTGTTAGAAGAAATGCTTCACCACCATCTCACGCTGACCATTCTCACATTTACTGATGTGTTAGGGAGTCAAATCAGTCTCTATGTCATAAACCGCTGTACTTTAAAATGTCCCACAGCACCTGGGCCTCTCCCTCTTTCCCCCGCAGTGGTCCCAGAACCTACACCCCTGCTGTTTCTAAAGAGCTCCACACACTGCCAGCATTGTTTTCTCACAGCTCTGCTTTGCAGGAGTCCAGGGCGAGGGATCTTATGCTTTTCTCCGCAACATAATTGTCTATATTGTTAAAATTTATGTTGGATGTATGAATCTGTAAGTGGAGTAGAAGATCTCGAGTTTGCCTCCAAAAGTAACAGACTCTGCTCACAATTGCACTGTTGTAGAGTCCTGGTTGCCGGGCACTGGCTCCCTCTTGTCTGCGTTTCTCACCTATTGTATAGGAGGCCGTACTGTGTACGGACGCAGCGGAGGGAGACTGTGGCTTGTACTCAGACGGTGGTTTGGGCTGCCTGTTTTATGAGGGGACTGGTGGAGAGCTTCCAGCAGTGGCCTTTTGTTCTTTGTTTGCAGGCCACGGGTTACATGTGTTGCAGTTTAGCCAGCGTCCTCCTCACCTAAATGGATAATTGTATCAAAATTACACTTGTAAGCCAACCCAAGACTGCGGAGGGACACGGTAGGTGGGATAAGGGAAGGGCGGCGCGTTTGGGACAGCATGAATATGCCTTCCAGTCTTTGGGTCATGCCACCTTGGTCAGGATTGGCTTGAGTGGGAATCACAGCACTGACATTCATTCATTCGAGATAATTTGTTCATAAGCTTTCCCGCTGCTGAACTCTTACACAAGCTCTTTTCCATTCCAATAGACGTGCGTTTACTCATTTGCCATGGCTGGTCTGAATGGAGAACAGCCTCACTGCTGCAGTATTTATGTTTAGTCTGATTTACGTCTATTTTCCACGACAGCTCCTCTTTTGGGAAATGCTTCTCTCCTATTTAAACAGTCCAAAGGGGAAGAAACATGAACTGGGTCATTTTATAAAACAGGCACTTTTTGCAGTTGATAAGTTGCTTACATTATTTTGATTGATTAATTAATTATATACAAATAATTTTATAATTTAAGATATAAATATTAATATATATATATATATATATATATATACACACAGTTGGGGTCAAAAGTTTACATCCCCCTTTCAGAATCTGCAAAATGTTATAATAGTTGAATTTATAAAAAATAAATGTACCCCGTTCAAAAGTTTACATCACCTTGATTCTTAATACTGTGTTGTTACCTGAATAATCCACAGCTGTTTTTTTTTTTGTGATAGTTGTTCATGAGTCCCTTGTTTGTCCTGAACAGTTAAACTGCCCGCTGTTCTTCAGAAAAACCCTTCAGGTCCCACAAATTCTTTGGTTTTCTAGCATTTTTGTGTATTTGAACCCTTTCTAACAGTGACTGTATGATTTTGAGATCCATCTTCTCACTCTGAGGACAACTGAGGGACGCATATGCAACTATTACAGAAGGTTCAAATGCTCACTGATGCTCCAGAAGGAAAAAACATGCATTAAGAGTCGGGGGTGAACTGATGTAAACTTTTGAACGGGGTCATTTTTATAAATTCAACTATTATTTTGTCTTGTGGACTATATGTAAACATCTTTTATGTGAAATATCTTATTCAGGTCAGTACTAAATAAACAATAACATGCATTTTGTTTGATCCCTCTTATTTTGGTAAAATAATTGACATTTTGCAGATTCTAAAAGGGTGATGTAAACTTTTGACCTCAACTGTATATATGTGCGTACATACAGTGGGGAAAAAAAGTATTTAGTCAGCCACCAATTGTGCAAGTTCTCCCACTTAAAAAGATGAGAGAGGCCTGTAATTTTCATCATAGGTATACCTCAACTCTGAGAGACAAAATTAGAAAAAAAAATCCAGAAGTGGGTACGGACGCAGCGGAGGGAGACTGTGGCTTGTACTCAGACGGTGGTTTGGGCTGCCTGTTTTATGAGGGGACTGGTGGAGAGCTTCCAGCAGTGGCCTTTTGTTCTTTGTTTGCAGGCCACGGGTTACATGTGTTGCAGTTTAGCCAGCGTCCTCCTCACCTAAATGGATAATTGTATCAAAATTACACTTGTAAGCCAACCCAAGACTGCGGAGGGACACGGTAGGTGGGATAAGGGAAGGGCGGCGCGTTTGGGACAGCATGAATATGCCTTCCAGTCTTTGGGTCATGCCACCTTGGTCAGGATTGGCTTGAGTGGGAATCACAGCACTGACATTCATTCATTCGAGATAATTTGTTCATAAGCTTTCCCGCTGCTGAACTCTTACACAAGCTCTTTTCCATTCCAATAGACGTGCGTTTACTCATTTGCCATGGCTGGTCTGAATGGAGAACAGCCTCACTGCTGCAGTATTTATGTTTAGTCTGATTTACGTCTATTTTCCACGACAGCTCCTCTTTTGGGAAATGCTTCTCTCCTATTTAAACAGTCCAAAGGGGAAGAAACATGAACTGGGTCATTTTATAAAACAGGCACTTTTTGCAGTTGATAAGTTGCTTACATTATTTTGATTGATTAATTAATTATATACAAATAATTTTATAATTTAAGATATAAATATTAATATATATATATATATATATATATATACACACAGTTGGGGTCAAAAGTTTACATCCCCCTTTCAGAATCTGCAAAATGTTATAATAGTTGAATTTATAAAAAATAAATGTACCCCGTTCAAAAGTTTACATCACCTTGATTCTTAATACTGTGTTGTTACCTGAATAATCCACAGCTGTTTTTTTTTTTGTGATAGTTGTTCATGAGTCCCTTGTTTGTCCTGAACAGTTAAACTGCCCGCTGTTCTTCAGAAAAACCCTTCAGGTCCCACAAATTCTTTGGTTTTCTAGCATTTTTGTGTATTTGAACCCTTTCTAACAGTGACTGTATGATTTTGAGATCCATCTTCTCACTCTGAGGACAACTGAGGGACTCATATGCAACTATTACAGAAGGTTCAAATGCTCACTGATGCTCCAGAAGGAAAAAACATGCATTAAGAGTCGGGGGTGAACTGATGTAAACTTTTGAACGGGGTCATTTTTATAAATTCAACTATTATTTTGTCTTGTGGACTATATGTAAACATCTTTTATGTGAAATATCTTATTCAGGTCAGTACTAAATAAACAATAACATGCATTTTGTTTGATCCCTCTTATTTTGGTAAAATAATTGACATTTTGCAGATTCTAAAAGGGTGATGTAAACTTTTGACCTCAACTGTATATATGTGCGTACATACAGTGGGGAAAAAAAGTATTTAGTCAGCCACCAATTGTGCAAGTTCTCCACCAAGGAATTTACCAATTAATTCTTTAAAAATCCTACAATGTGATTTTCTGGATTTTTTTTTCTCATTTTGTCTCTCATAGTTGATGTATACCTATGATGAAAATTACAGGCCTCTCTCATCTTTTTAAGTGGGAGAACTTGCACAATTGGTGGCTGACTAAATACTTTTTTGCCCCACTGTATATATTGTCCTTACATAATATTATGGCTTCAAAAAGGTACTCCTTTTCAATAATTCAGATGGTTTGTACCCTACTGGCAATCATAAGAAAACATAAAGTGATTAACGATAAAGTGATTTACAAACAATTTATTTATAGATTTTTATAATTAAGTGAATATAAGTTAAAAAAAAGTATATATATATATATATATATATATATATATATAGGTTATATAAAATCTTAAAGTGTAAAGAGAGATTTTAGCTAAATACTAGCTTTTATTTTCATGTATTTTGTTTTCATTGTGGATATTTTTTCATATGCAGGGTGAAGTCTTTTTTACACAGATGTATATGAGAGACACAAATGGCAAACATTTTGTAGAATGACTATTAGTATTTTAAGAAAAGACTAGAAGAATACAGTAGAATGTATTTATCTGATGTCAAACGTATCATAAGAACCAACCAAAATGCTTTTAAAGCCATAATTTGATCATACGTCTCTCTAACACTGATGTGATTCGTAATTTTTATTACTTGTAATGTGACACGGAGCTTCACAACTTGGGCTCTCAAGTGCATGTTTGTTTTATTTCTTTCATTGTAGGGAAATAAGCTCAGGCAAGTTCAAAGAACAAACACATATGGACACAAATTAATTCATGCTTGTGAGTAGCTGAAGAAAAGACATGGTTGAAAAAGGCAAAGATGAAAGGATACTTGATGGAATTGAAACCAGTCTGGACTCACATGAAATTAAGCTGAACAGAGAGACATACAGAGTTTGAAATGGCACATAAGAGTGAGTTCAGGCGGAGAAGTGAGAAGCATAACTGAGAAACAACACTCTGTAAGTTTAGCAGCACAAGGGCATAAAATAACAGATGATAAGGGAATGAAGATGAAAATGTAAGCCAAAGAAACAGTTTCTGCAGATTTAATGTAAATATAATTATAGTTTGATATAATAATATTGATTGTATTTTATCATTCCTTTATTTAGATACTTTGTTTTTTAGATTACCAGTTCAAACCTATAATGGAGTCCAAAGTTTAAAATCTAGGTGTTAATAATGTTTAAAAAAAAAAAAAAAAATTTAAACTTAAAGGAATATTTCTTATTCATTTCATATCATAATGTTTAAGATTCTGCACTATTTCTTGGTCACTAGAATGACTAGCTGTCATTAAATAAAAAGGGGGAAATATGAAAAATGTAATTCTGAAACTCAAATTGTATGAACTACCAAAATCTGGGGTCGGTAAGATTTTGTTTTTGAACGAAAGTCTCTTATTCTCACCAAGGCTGCATTTATCTGATCAAAAATGCAATAAAAGCAATAAGCATGTAAAATACTAATACAATTTAAAATAAGTGTTCTCTGTATTATTATATATTTTAAAATTCCTTTAATGACAAAGTTGCCATTACTCCAGCCTTCAGTGTCACATGATCTTTTAATATCATTCTAATATGCTGATTTGGTGCTCAACTAACATTTCTTATTTTTATCACTGTGCTGCTTAATATTTTTGTTGATATTTATACAGTTCAAAAGAACAGCATTTTTTTATAGAAATCTTTTGTAACATTATAATGTCGTTACTGTCATTTTTGATCAATTTAATACATCCCTGCTGTTTCTTTCTTTCAAAAAAAAAAAATCTAACTGGCCCCAAACTTTGAACAGTAGTGTATAATTTGCATTTAAAAAATATTAAAATAGAACATTGAAAAAAGGCTCTCAGACGTTTAGACCCCACTTTATGTCAAATTATAGCATCCAGTAAATGCACTAAATATTTTGACTAGTACTTTATGATGCATCTCATGCCCACCCTGCCTTTCCTTCTATGTGCAGTTTAAACCAGAACCTAATCACATCATGGCTTTGGTTTCATGGCATACAACTGAGCCTTCTTTGAGCTGCAGGGGGAGCAAAGGCTTTAATTAAACTAAAAGGATGCAAATTACCCACCTTCATCAGAGCCATATTAAAGGGCCTTTCATCCACCTCATTAGAGGGGCCAGAGGCTGGGCCGGGCCCTCTGCAGGATGCTCCGGACCCACTCCACTCACAACAGAGAAGAAAAGAACACGGGCACGTTAGGTTTGGACAATTTCCTCCCGGGTCTCCATACGACTGTTGCTGCAAACCACTTATGGCCCTATAAAAGATACAAGGAGACTTCTAATTACCCTTTCGCCTCTGCTTCTCTCTGTCTTTCCCTGCTGTGAATCAACCAACAGTCTCTCATTTGCCTCTTCAGTCAGCGCATAGAGATATGCCAAATATACAAACTGAAATGAGGTGTATGTGTAAAGCTAACAAAAATGGAGGAACCAGATCATATGCTTAAAAGCATGAAAGCTTACCTACATTATCCATCTGATTTGAATTTTTTTTTTTATTGGCAAGAATAAGCACTTGCTTTTATAACAGCTCAGTCTATTCTTTTGTATTTCCCTCTCATCTCACTCCAGTATTTTTGAATACATTTGAATACATGAAAACACATAACCACGCTTCTTTCAAGAAAGATTAGAGCTCTTTAATGTTTTCATCAAGAACAAAATGATTGGAAGAGCTCAAAAGAACTGGAAAGCATTCAAAAGTGCAACATGTAGCCGATCAGTTCATACCTTTTCCATCCTTATGGAACTTCGTGAGTACTGTAATCCCACTATAGTTAACAGCATTGGCAGAGTTTTCCTTTGATTTACAGGAACAGACATGGTTTTAGTTAGTGATAGGCTATAACCTTAAAAACACAGCATCACTCTCAGTCAAACGACTCAGTAAGTTTCTCCACAATCTTCAATCTTCATTACGTCTTTGATTGAAAAAAGGTAACAAGGCCTTTTTTCCTTTGATGTTTATTTTATTTAGATGTCGCTGAAAATCAGTAGAAACGTTTCAGTCCGCTTTCTACTCCATGTTTGTTTTGCTTTGATTTTTTTTCCAAGCATGTGGAGCTCTCCATGACAAATCTACAGGAATGTATGTTTGCTCACACAGGTATGAATGGAGAATGAACCTTTTTGAAGGCACAGCTTTCAACTTCTTCCCAGTTGGAAAAAATAATATGTGAGCCTTATTAACACGCAGTCCACATGAAGATCATTTGTAAGTTGAGCTGCGGGGCTGCATGTGGACCTCTCTGGACCAAACCCTCCTTCTTTAAGCAGCCCCCTCTTTGAATGTATCTCTATGGGGCTGCAGAGGAAAAGGAGCCCCCTGTCCTTCAAAACTTCAGAGCTCCTTTTCCGCTATTTTCCTGTCCTAATGGTGCAAAAACATCACTGAGAGTAGGGGAACTGTGAATTGATTCCATGAGTAGCATGCATAGTAATATCCATAAAGCCATACAGGAATGCCCTGTCAGGAAGAACCTGTCTTTTGGACACCTGTTTAGAGAGCTCAACCCTTCACAGACCAGAGAACAGGGAGTCTGGGGTCGGGCTCTCAGTAAGACTACTTTAGTCCACATAAAGCTCCGCTGATTCCACTCTGCTGCCGCTGAATAGAGCAGCAATGGCTTACTTTTGCTCCTGCACCCCAGGGCCAAAGGTAACAATGGACTGAAGCCTGGTGAAAACACTTCTGCTTGCTTTGGCCTGGTTGTCTGTGTTGAACATGCAAGGCCTGTGCTCAGCATATGAGGCTTAGCAGGGACAAAGGTGCAGTGCTTTACTCCAAAGCAGCTATACACAGCCTCGGGACAGCAAAAACTATAGAAAGAGAGACAGAGAGTTTGAAGGCTTTCCTAGCTGATCGTCCTGTTCAGTAATGTGGACATGCACTATGATTCAAAAGCAGTAAGATTTTTTATTTTATTTTATTTTATTTTTTGGACAGAATAAAACATATGACAATAAAATGAAAGAAAAAAAATAATATGAAAGAATTAAAAATGATAATAAAACAGCTCAGCTTTGACATTACAGGAATTATTTTAAACTATATTAAAATATAAATCAAATCAAAATTATAAAAAAAAATACAATATTGCTTTTTTTACTGCATTTTTTTTGGGGGGGATAAAATAAATGTAGCCTTTTTGAGCGTGAGACGTCCTTAAAAAACATGAAAAAATCATTCCCACCCCAAATTTTAATCATTTATTTGAACGAAAAACTATTTTCTTATATATATTTTATATATTTTATGTACTTAAAGAATATGTTTGTTTTTGTTTTTTAAAAAAATTATATAATATTTTAAAAAGATCTACTAACCAATGGTAGCAACTGGAAGTTTTTTTTGTTTTGTTTTTACCATTTATTGATAGAATTTTATTTTACATTTTATAATAACACCAAGCAATTTATATGGTATCCAAATATTGGTACCAATCATAGTGACACTGCTGTAGGCTTTAAACTCTGCGTCATTTAAGGGGGAACAGCAACCTTATATGATGTTTGTTTCACTTTTTCTTCCTAAGTGAAGTACTAGCTGTACCAAGCACAGATGACGCTGGCTGAACCGAATTATGGAAAGTATTCATAAGGCATTTTATTAAGTAGTTTCATCACCTAGCCATGTGAGAACCATTTGTTGCCAGTGTTGATTCATGGCTTGTTGATTTGGGATTGCTCAGAATAAGTAATGTTGTGTACATAAAGATGTTGTGCTGGGTTCATGTACACACTTGTGTGTGCCGACGATCCGTCTGCTGTGGATTCAGGGAAGTGAGAGGGTTCTCTGTGCATTCCCGTGAGCCAAGCCAGAGAAATTCATCCCAAACAAAGCAGGGCTCTCAGCTCTGTCTGCACAGTTTAGGTTAAAGTCAGTTAATTGGTTTCCTGTCCAGGGTTAAGTCAACAGGGTGTTGTGTCTTAAACAGTGTGGAAACCGGAGAGAAGAAACAATATAGCAGTGTTTGTTCACCCCCAGCGCACAAAGCCCTCTAAAATAATACGTCGGTTTGGCCTGGTTATCGTTCCCATGGAGTTCTGAAACGTCACCGGTTCCGAAAACACAAAATCCTTCACACACCTCACAGTCCACTGATCTCCAAGTGAAGCAGAGGCGCAGAGGGGTTCTGTTGGCTCTCAAAGCACTGCAAATAAATCTCACCAAGTGTTGGCCTTTGCATTGACCCGCTCATTTAACATGATTTACATGACACCATTTGCAGGCATTAATAGTGGGTATGAAGATGAAAGAGCTCATATTGCTAGAGAAACATCTGACCGCTGATTTATGGACCAATATCTAAACTTTCCTTTAAAGTATGCCTGAGATCATGAGGATTTTTCAATTGACGAGTTCGACTGGGGTGCTTAAACAAGTTTCAGTGGTTTCACTTATGCTTTAAAAAATGAAACATTTTCATATTGAATTGAATCCATTAACACTGAAACAAGCTGACATTTCAATTGCTCCCTGAGTAGCAGAGATTTGCCTGAAATCATTTGTCAGCAAGTCTTTATAGATAAAATATAAAATATTTTTACATGTTAGTTTTAAAGGTTTTCAGCATTAGAGAACATCTTATAAAATAAAATGAATCTCTTAATTCACATTTAACAATATTATAAGTGGCAACTGGAAACAATACTGCATTTTTTCCCAGACATTATTTTGAGATTTTTTCAATAATTATGTAAAGTCAGTTCACCACAGTTCACCACTTTGTTTGATATTGTGTCAAATGCAAAGATATTCATGCATTTTTTATATTAGGTTTAATTTTCTAAATACTTTAAAAGCCATTGTATATTTTAATGTTACAGTTAGGTAGAAATGCACAATGATTCATTTCTAAAAATCAGTTTCCTCCACAATTCCTATTGCTTATTTGAAAAGGAAGCATGCTGAAAATCATAACAGCAAATATTTCTCATGATTCATTACTTTGGATCGTGTCTTGCAGATGATGCAGCTGTGACTCAGAACCAGCCTCCGCCAGACGCAGCAGAACCTAACGCAGATCTTACCCTGCAGGACCCTACCGGAGAGCCATGGGGTAAGCATCTGATACACACCCTCCTCATCTTTCACTCCACATTACTCAATGCATGAGGTCATCAGCATGGGCCGTGTCTGTGCCCGCGTCCTTAAAGAGCTTAAAACAGTTCATTTCATCACTGCTGTGGGACTACCTAACAGAATATGTTTTGTCATCCAGCCGTAACCTCATGTTGTAAATGTTTTATTTCCTCCGCAGTGAAGCCACGCTTCACTCAGCCCACAAAGATGCGCAGGCGTGTGCTAGAGCAGCCTGTCGGCAGCTCGGTGCGTCTCAAGTGTCTGGCCAGTGGCAATCCAACACCCGTCATTACATGGTGGAAGGACCATGACCAGCTGCCCAGCCCTCACCAGAGTAAACGACCACAGTGGACACTGACTCTGAAGAACCTGCAACCTCAGGACAGTGCCAAATACACCTGTCATGTCTCCAATGCAGCTGGCCATATCAATGCCACCTACAAAGTGGATGTAATTGGTGAGTTTGGAAGCCAAAGATAGTTTAGCAATAGAATATGTTTGTTAATAATTTATATATATATATATTATCAATTGACATAATATTAATATAATAATAATAATAATATATATTTTACATTTTATTTATATATATTATATATATTTTACATTAAATTCTAACAAATTTATTTTTGTGGTTTGCTATATTTTTAATAATATTAATAATAATATTTTATAATAATTTTGATATTTTGTTATCCAATGCAAAGATTTGCAAAGACTTGCTTGTCTAAATATGTTGGACTTAATTTTAAATAATATATCTACAGTATATTTTTTGTGAATATTTTTTCTTGAAAAATTCTTAGCATTTCTTTGCCATTACATTCAGTATTTTAAATTATATACAACATATATTTGAATATATTTGTTAATAATATATAAATTATATAAAATAAAATATAAATAAATATTTTAAATCTTGTACAAATATATATTTTAAATGATAAAATGTTTTGCCATGTTTATGGATATGGATAGTTTGAAGATGACAGAAAAGGATTGGTGGAATATCAAATTTATCAAAAAATGTTGCGGGCCAGACTTGAACTTATGCTATGCATTAGCACCTCGACTCAATAAGTATTCAGTATGTCATGATTCCAGCCACTGTTTCTGTTTACCATTATACCTTAATCAGTTACAAATGTGATGTGCATAAGTAATCTCATGTTAGTTTAGACAAAATATTCAGACTGCTTTTAAGTTTTCAGTTTGTTTTCTTCACAGAGCGTACCAACTCCAAGCCCATTCTGACAGGTACCCATCCTGTCAACACGACTGTGGAGTTTGGTGGAACAGCTTCCTTCCAATGTAAAGTCCACAGTGATGTAAAGCCTGTGATACAATGGCTGAAGCGAGTTGACCCAGGCACAGAGGGGCGTTATAACTCCACTCTGGAGGTAGGAGGCCAGCACTTCGTGGTGCTGCCCACTGGGGACGTGTGGTCCAGACCTGACGGTTCCTACCTCAACAAGCTGGCCATCGTCAAGGCACGCGACGAGGATGCTGGAATGTACATCTGTCTAGGAGCGAATACCATGGGCTACAGCTTTCGCAGCGCCTACCTCACCGTTCTCTCAGGTCAGCTCCTGGAATTCTCCCTCAGATCTAGGTGGATTTACAGCACTAATATTTACTGTAAAATAATCATAATATTCATGATAAAAGACTGTAAAAAACTGTTAATTGGTTCACTGTAAATTCCCTTACTATATACTGTGAAGGACTAACTTTTCATGTATTTTACAGTGAAATATTTGTTAAAGCTAGTTTTTAGAATTGAAAAACAGTAAGGTAAATTAACATTCCTGGAATTCCTTGTGTGACACTTCACATTTGATGGAAGTCTGTTTCTTCTTTTTTTCTAATTAGTTACATTAGGGTTTATGTTACTTCTTAAGTTGTTAAATAAATGATTATTGGATTATTTTCGTGTCAAGCTTTTGTATGACACTATGTGCCTTCACTCTAAAGAAAAAAGGTTCAAAAGCTGTCACAGAATATATTATATCTATATATCTAAATATCTATATTATAGATAGAAGAAGTGAATGATGTGTAGCTCCCGGCACCGATTTATACTGTAGTCGCACCGGTAGTGACGTCATGGCTGTCGCCGGCCAACGAGTTGGTGTTTTTTCAATGTATGCTTCAGATACGAGTCACGACGAGGCGTTCCCCATAGCGACCCCTAGAGGACGCAGTGTCTCGTTCCCTACTCAGGGAACCATGGTTACATAAGTAACCCGAGACGTTTTTTTACTCTATTTTAAAGATTAATTTGTAAAACCTAAAATGTTGCTAGCATATTTTTATGGTAAAGTTATAGCAAACAAAGCTGCCATTTTTACCAGATTTTTTTTCCCAGTGTAGAAGTAAATTAATGCCTCTGTTTGTTTGCAGATCCCAAGGTGGATAAGGACGTCATTCCCCGCCACATCAGCCCCGGTCTTCCCTGGCCACTGATCATTGGGATCCCAGCTGCTGCCCTACTCATCGTAGGAGCCATCGTGCTCTGGTTGTGCCACAGCCGCAGACGCCAGGGCGCTTTGCCTCCCCGGCCGACGACCTATCGAGACCACCACATTCCAGACAAGGAGCCCAGCACGGCCAGCGGCATCAACCCTGACCTGCCCAACCAGAGACTAATGGGAATGGGGCCCCCAGCTCTCAGCGGTCCACCAAAGATTTATACCAAGGTCTACACAGACATGCACACTCACACCCACACACACTCCCATGCACACATGGAGGGAAAAGTACACCAGCATTTCCATTACCAGTGTTAACAGGTTACCATCAGGTAACCCATGCTGCTGCCTCTGTTCTCATGAGCTAAGGGCCACCACTCGAGGACCACAACCGTACTGTTCTGATGGAGCCCATTTACCTTGAAATGTCTCAGGTCAAGGAAAATGTCTCACACTCAGTAGAACTGCAGTGGACCTCAGTTTTCCTTTAGGTTCTTCGGAGTTCAAAATCAATTAACACTGTATCAAAGCAACCCGAGCATGTGCTAACAATACAAGAACAATACTTGGACCTTTTTGCTATTCAAAAGCCAAGCATTACACAGGAAGTAGAACGGAGATATTTTATATTTGGAGAAACTGTGATGATCTGTGTTAAGCATACTGGTGGCCCTGTTTACAATGTATTCTGTCAGTAAATTAGCAAAGATGTGGTGTTTTTTTTCTTGTTTTTGTTCATTATATTGTGAAGAAATGGTGCAAGGAAATGTCAGGGAAAATAGATGGATGACTAAATGGAAAGGGGGTAAGGGCTTCTGTTGTATTACCATTAAAAGGTACTTTGTGTGTATGTATTCAGCTCAGCTTTCTGATGATTGCAGTATTACATAACGTACGATCACTCTTTGTCAATTCAGTCTCACTGTTTGCTAATTACAGTCGAGGAAGCTATTTTATTTCAAACACATTGTGTATAATTTCAACTTACAGATGAGCTGTAAACATGGCATTGCTGTTTGATGATAATATATTTTAAGACTCCACCAAAAGCTAGTCAGCAGGGTCTTTAGAAACCCCTTGTGAGCCGATATACAAATCTCATTCAAATCTATAAATGTGACAACATGTTTATCTGAGATATTGCATGCTGCAATTTTTACTTTGGTGCTCATGTAAGTGTATTTTAATGATATTTTTGCAAGAAATAAATAATTTTTTTATTTTCCCCCATGCGTTTACAGTTTGACCCCCGAAAGCTTGCGTATTTTCTGTGGGAATTGAGTGTTGGATGCCACCGCAGTGGCTGTTGACTCTCCTCACCCTCCCTAACATGGCCTCAGACCACTGTTAGTTCAACAGGCTGAGGAATGCAATGAGAAAATCAAGTTATTCTTTTCGAAAGGAGGGAAATATTCCCAGCAGGATTTGATGGGTATTAATATTCGGATGGGGTTACAAAGTGGGGGCTACAGTTCTTAAGGCTGTTTCCTCTGTGTTCCCTGTGGATGACAAAGGCAAGAAAAACTCTCCAGCAACACTAAATGCCCCAGAGGTGAGCGCTAACTGAGCACTGGACATTTGAACTTTTAAAAGTAAAAAGAAAAGGGGTTAGACTGTTTAAATGTAATTAATCAATTGTGTGAATTGAGGGACTGTCAGTACCTGCCAAAACAATTGTAGGGTAATATAGAGAAGAAAAAGCTAGGCTGCCATCTAGAGGCCATAATTAGTGTTACCACTCAATGTGCAATAATCGTGCCTTGAAGTACTATTAATACTTCACCAAAAATGTTTTATAAAACAGTCTCTGAGCTCAAACTAAAATCAAGTACATTTCAAGTAGAGATGTAAAGCTATAGGCATCTTTAATGTGATAATTGCAAGGTTAACTAAAGTTGATTACTCTAAATTTCTCTCAGTTCATTGGTCTTCAAAGTAAAGTTTTTTATTTCTTTATTTCAATTCAAGTTAAACTATGTGTGTGTGTGTGTGTGTGTGTGTGTGTGTGTGTGTGTGTGTGTGGAGATAGATCAATATCTTGCTGTTTTCAAGCTTTTTATCTTGAAAGCATGCAACAGGAACAGCTGATATTTTTTTTTCTGTCTGTGAATATAGTGGGTAAAATTATGCGGTTTTTGTCAGTGGTTTAGCAGCCACA
This sequence comes from Sinocyclocheilus grahami, assembly GCF_001515645.1. Classification (NCBI taxonomy): domain Eukaryota; kingdom Metazoa; phylum Chordata; class Actinopteri; order Cypriniformes; family Cyprinidae; genus Sinocyclocheilus; species Sinocyclocheilus grahami. Next base: position 1,622,693 of record NW_015505346.1, on the reverse strand, counting down.
CCACAATAGTGCTAATAAAATGCTTTAGATTGCATTTAAAGAGAGACTAGCATCAAGTGCTTCTTTGAATTGACTTAAACATACTTTTTTATGATAATTGCATTTCAGACAGGATTACTTGAAAAATACTGTTTTAAATTATAAGTATTAAAAGTTAAAAGTATTGATTTGCATCATACACTTACTAACCAATGTTAGTATAAGAATAAACAGAAAGCATCTGAGACAGGAATAAGAATTTCATTTTCATTTTCTTTAGAGGAATCTATATTGAGTCTTATAGTTTCTATTTATATGGTGTTTTTGTGTTTGTGGCCTTTTTGTGCTGTGCTACATGGTTTTGACCATGCAGCAGATGCATATCATACTTTTGTACATCTAAAAATAAAATGCCCTTCATGTTAAGGCATAAAGAACACTCCTCCTTTTTGTGGTTTTGATCTGTCCTTTGACAAAGTGACCATTAAAAACCATGCCTTTCATTTACAGAACTTTAGCACATTGAGCAGTAGCATGTTATTAGTGTCATACAAAAAATTATTATTATTATTAGATTTGCAGAAATTATTATTTTACTCTGATACAGCTAATAGTCATGTGATGCTATGAAACTTTTCATCTAGAGTGGAAAAAGGAGGGGCTTCAAGTTTTATCTTAGAATTGGACATCGACGCATCTTTAATATGAGACTTTTCTGTGTTCTTCTGCTTTTGAGCGTTGTTTGTAAGTATCATCTTATAATGCTTTGGATTAAAAGGAAAACAAACTGAGGATTTAGTTGTTATATATTGTACATTTAACATTGTAACATAATGGTTATATTGTTACGGTATGACTGAAACATTTTTCGACATGAGAAATCACTTCCTTGTAAAGCCAGTATTTTTTCTTTTCAGGCTCTGAAAACAACGACACAGGTAAGGAAAAATTGAATTCTAGATGCAACAATATTTGTGCTATATAAGCACTATGCATTACATATATATGCATAGTAAATATATATATATATATATATATATATATATAGTATGCATAGTAATATATATATAGATTTAGATTTAGATAAAAATTTTATCTTGATAAACCTATGTTCTGTTTCAGATGCTGGGACATGTTGTCGGACAGGTAGGGGATGTGTTTTATTTGAAACCCTTTTCCTGTTTCAAGCAGTTTTCCATCTTATTTTGTAATAACTTTCTATGTCATAAGATTATTTTGTGTGTATGAAGCTAGTTTCATCATTTCAATCACATCATATTTTTTTAAATGTCTCAGGTTATTGCTATGGAAACTTTTACATTCCTATCATTGTAATTCTCTGTGAAGCATTACTGCTTTCTTTTGCTGTAAATGTCTACTTCATTTGCATGACAAGATATAGAGACTTGTGCCAGAACTTTTACAGTATGTAACTTTTATTTTATTACCACTACAAAATAAATGTCATTAGTTATTACAATAAAAATGACAATAATTATCATATGCTATTTTGCCTCTTTTTTAAGATAATTATATTGCTGTCTGGTGTAGTCGTGGAACAGCAAATGAGCCTGAGCAATCAGATGACCAGGTACAGTTTTAGCACATGCAAACATTTTTATTATTTACCATTTTTGTTATCAAAGATCTTTCATGTGAGTATAAGATCTTTCAACTTTCATAAGTATTTCATATAAAACAATTATGAATTATGAACATACATAATGTAATTATTATATCCATTATAAGATATACTGAGAGATATACTGTGTTTACTTGTAGGTTCCGGACGACAGACAATGCTCTGCACAATACTCTCTGAGTGTTTCCAAAGACAAAGGAGAGCGTGAGGAACAAACAGAAGTGAACCCCACTGAGTGTGTGTACTCTGCTGTGAAACGCTAGAAAAGATTAGACCTCATCAAAAACATATGCTAAAATTGATGATATAATCTGATTTTTTCTCTCTCTCTCTCTCTGTTATTGTTTTGCATTTTTGATTTAATTTTCATTTAATCTGTCTGTAATTTATATTTAAGCAGATGTTGAATAGTTTTCTGAATATTTTAATTTAAAGTTTTGCAGTTTGCAGTGGGAAAAAAATTATAAAGATGCTTGTGAACTACTGTCCCAGCACAAGAGTCAAAGAGCTGAAGTCTAGTGGATGGTTTATGGTATAACCACCTCACTCACAGTTTACCAGTTTTGAATGGACAGTGATAGTAGTTTTTGGTTGATAATTAGTTACATTAGTAGTGCAGTAGCTTGCTCTTAGTATCTGAGTTCACTGTTGGTTATCGGTTGGTATCTGTATCTTCTGGCTAAATGCAAATTAGCAATGAACACATTTCTGTGCAATATGTGCGGTTACATGAGAAGCATGTACTTCAAAGAAACTGGTTGCTGTCAGCAGTTCAAAACATAGATGCATTTTACTATTGATTTAGCCTTTTTGTGAAGTAGGCTTTAATGTGATGTAGGTTTGTTTTTTTTTGTTTGTTGCTTTTTTTTTTAATCATATGTCTGAAATTTGATTTCATCCAGGCCAGCGAATTTAATGTTCCGATGTTGTAAATTTACAATTTAAACTGAAATGGTATGTGTTGTGACTGAAATGCTCATGTTTTGGTGACAATAAATGGTTAACAGCACAAGGTTTGTCATTACCTGCAATCTCAAAGCTCACCTTATGAGGGCAGCAGAACTCACTCAATTTAAAACGGTTGAAAAACGATTTGACTATATTTGAATATAATACGCTGATTCCTATACTAAATTGTAGGCTAGTCTTACAATACGATTGTGATTTTTAAAAGTATTACACTAGAGATTGGATGGGCAAAGTCGTAAAGAGATGATGATAGCTTCTAAAATGCTTTTAACACTTTCTGTGCTTTATCAAGTTTCCTGAGAATTGTCAGATGAATTATGAAATAATTTTGCCAGTGAACACTGAAAGATCTGCCACATCAGATGAACATCACAGCCTCCTTAAGCTCTCAGATGGCGGCTCCTCTCTTGTCTTTAAATCTGTTAGATGACTCAGGATTTGCATGCTTGACCCCAGAGCTGCCCCAGACGTGACAGATAGTGTTAGCATATGTATTACCAGCAAGCCAGAATAAAACCACTCAAGACGAAAGGCCAGCCTAGTTTTACAGTTTTACTTTCACTTTTTTCATTTATGGACAGCCTGTGATATGCGCACACATAACAGTAACAGAAAAAAGAACAAAAGGCAATTTTTTCACACTTTTTATCAAGACCTACAACGCATGCAGCATTTTTTAATACAAAAAAAAAATGTTTTAATGTGATAATGGTTTGTCAGCCTTTGTTTCTTCTCAATGAGGCAACTGGGCTTACTTTAATTTCAAATGAATAGATTGAATTCATATGCAGTCCCAGGCTGGATGGTAAAGAAACCTTATTAGTAGTTACTATAATAGATAAACATTTCTTCTACTGCTGTACCGTCCTCATTTTAGATTTTAAAGAAAATATTTAAATTTAGATTTAAAGAAAAAACAGCAACAGGTGCACAGATGAACGTAGAATGGAAACTTGTGGTTTCACTTTAACACCTCCATCACACCTTGAATAATGACCAATGTCTGGTAAAAGGTCTGTCACAGGAAGAACAGGAAGCCCACAGCAGCAGTGTTATACTTTATGTCTCAGATGTATTATCGTGATACAAATTATGTTTGTCCAGATTATCCAGGCATTTGTGGTACTTTATCTTAATATATGTAAGTGACATTTTAGCCTGCAAAAAATATTTTATTTAGACAGCAGCAATAGTATAAAAAAAATACCATTATGCATTTTAAGTTAGTGGTTTGTCTTTTAAACCTGGTGTGAATGCTTTTGTTTCTTTATTTCAGATTTTACTCACTGCACAGTTCTTCATCAGCCTGACTCTGTTATCCCGTTTGAGCCGGGTGCCAACGTTACTCTGCAGTGCTTTTTCGCAGAAAACTACAGCATGTATGACATGTTTTGGTACAAGCAAATCAAAGGCCAGCAGCCATGTGCTGTTGTTAAGGCGGGAGCAGTTGCTGATCCCATTTTTCATAAAGGATATAGGAACACACGCTTCAATATCATCAGGTCAAAGAAAATACTTTCTCTTAGTATCATTAATATTAGTCACTGGGACGAGGCGGTCTATTACTGTGGAGTGGAGATTTTCTTTGATATTGAGTTTGGAAATGGAGTATTTTTGACGTTAAATGTATCATCTTTTAACTCTACAGGTGAGTTCTTGTTTTATGAGCTGAAAACTCAGTCACATCAAAAATAAATCAGATATATTTGCATTTGCAAGTTTTTCCGTGTGCGTGTAAGAGTGATTTTAAGTCAGAAAATGAATATTAATTGCACTGTTCTGTTTGTTTTTCAGCTTTAAATCCAACAGAGAGAGATTATCTTATCAAAGTCATTATCTTTCAGTGCAACATTATTGGAATATGTGCCGTGTGGATCATATGTCTGTGCATCAGGATTAAACAACAAAAGGGTCTGTTTTGCTATATTTTATATTATACATTACATATAATCTATATCTTTTTAATACTCTTCTGCACTCCTATAACCTCAAATGATGTATCTGTAAATTGACCAAATTTACAAAACTCATAACACTGTAGAAAATGTAATGTAATTTGATAATAATAGGTATAAAACCACTGTTTATGTCAACATCATACAGTAAACCTTATATTTGCAAGTAATGACCTTTCAAAATAACTGTTGATATATATTAGTTAGAAAGGCAATCCTCAGTCACTGTTAATCTAAATTAATGTATCTTTTTTATAGCTTCATCTCCAGTTTATTCCATCTCCAGTCAGCGGCATAGAGGACACATACCTGTCCATATTGAAATGTCTGACGTAAAGGTAAAGTAATTGTTTGTTTGTTTTTTCTCCAAATTTCTGTTTGTGAAGTCAGAATATGTTTTTTTGATTTCTAGGAACAAAAGTTTCAGAGGAGCTTGTGATCTAAACCAGTCCACAAGCTGATGCTTACACATACTTCTGTAATTTGTAATCACTGTAAAATCAATTAAAATCACACCAGACTGAGAGCTTTTATTTTAACAGATGAAAATCTAAGATTTTTTTTTTTACAGAGTCACACATCCAGTTTTTGATGCTAATCAAGATCAAGAAGCTTGAGGGGACAATGATGCCAAATAAAATGAGGATCATTTGAGAATGAAACATCTTGGTCAAAAAAAGAGGAAAAAATTGGCCATATTTCTTTAATATAACATATTGTAACAATTACTGTATAAGTACTGTATATTTGATAATTCAACATTGTTTGTTCAGTAGAATTTACAATTTGAATAAATGAGCATTGGCAACTTTTTATGTTCCATTTCATGGGGATTGCAAAATGAATTTTGTGGGGGTGAGAGGGCGGGAGTTAATAAAAAATGTAATCACAACTGTGTAAATTCAAATTTGTTGTATGTACACAATTTTATTACAAAATTAGATGCAATGATGGAATTTGCAGAAAGACACATGTAGCTAGTTAGTAAATAAATCACCATAAATTTGCTGCCTAATTCTATACACTTCTGTACTCATCTATGCTATGGTCAGTCTCATGGGGGTTATTGACTTGGCTGTACACACTGTCTTGAGGTGTTTCCCCCTTCCTTCGCACTCTTCTGTTTTTTCCCTCCTTAAAATGCAAAGCAGTATAACTCAACTCCATTGCATCATGGTCCTAAGAAGTAACACATGACAGAAAGATGCAGTTAAAAGAAAATGTATAAGAAAAAATAAAAATCTTTTTATGTCATATTTAATTTAATTTAATATTAAATGTACTGTTGAAGAATAGAAAGTAAGAATTTAAAATAAAATTAAATAATATGAAATTGCAAATTACACCACCCAGCATCATATTTGCTAAATGAAATTTTGGGGTGCCCGTTTTGCTCTAGCACATCAAACTTTCTCACAAAATATGATATGCATTTCATAGCATTTCTGTTTTTGGCAACCATTCTTGTCTTGCAACAAAAGTCTTGTATGATCCCTTAATCGCCAGAAAAACTGTGACAAAGACATGATTCATATCGTCTTCTGAACAAGGTTATGTTTGTTCAATTCTTAGCCGATTTTCACAGGTATGAATGATTCTGCAGATGTATTTTTATGATTGTACTCTCAAGGTTTCAAGATTAGAATTATGGCCAGAGACAGAAGAAAATGTAAATGATTTTACTAAATCCGTGGATTTTTTACCACATTCAAGCAGCAACAGAAAATGTATATTTACATGTACATTTGAATTTTGTGAAAAAGCTTATTTATAAACGTTTATGTTGTTTATGTAACTTTCTTTGACATTAAATGAGTACATGAACATACTTTTCCACTCCTTTGCAGAGTTAAATGATACATTTGGAACACTTCTTTGAAGTATACTTTATTAATACTGTCATGAAAACCAAAACTTTTGATATTTAAAAAATGTTCATTCATATTTTGTGGGGGGAAAAACTATGCGATGGAAAGTCTCTGATATTTTTAAACTCGGCTTCATCAAATTAGGTAATATTAGTTCATTAATGCAAATCAGCAGATTGTGTTTTTTTTTTTTTCAAGATGCAGGGCTGTGTTATACATAAAATACATGACTGAATTGAAATTGATTTATGACGCACACCTGACACGAGGGATGTTCTTTTTCAATGTCTTGAAGCCTTTTTTCTGGTTGAAAGAAAAGCAACGTTGCAATGGAAGCTTTTGTAAAAAAAAAAAAAAAAAATGTTTTGTCAGATAACTAAAACAGCATTTGATATGTCAGTTCAGGAAGAAAATTTCTTAAAACTTTTTAGAACTGTTTTTTTGCTAACCATTTAAATATAATTTACATTACCCACAAAGAGAGTGGTTTTTATTTAAGCCCATTAAAGTAAGCCTGTTTATTTTAAGGAGACAAATTAGATCAAAATGCTTACCTTTGTTATTGTAGTATCTTTCCTTTTTATGACTTAAAACAGCTTGAGCAGTGATCACAATTATACAAACGCCCAATAACACACCCAAGATAATCACCAGAGGATCCACTGGCTTTACTGCAGAACAGTAACATAAAACAAATTGTGTGTATATGAATGTACTGTGTCCATTGCAGAGATGTACATTTAGGATTTATATTAAACATTTAATAGAATTACATCAATACAAAGTTATACATTAATTAAAATGTAAACATTTCCAATATTTAGTCAATTTGCATGTAGAGAGGTTCTGTTTTATACAACAAAGATGTTTTCTCCATCAAAGAACGCATACAGAAATATTTCAAATGAGCAACTCAACCATTTATGATTAAAAAAAAGCTTCTTTTTTTTTTTTACTAAAAATTTTAGTTGCTTACAAAATATTAAAATAGCCTGAGAAGAAAATAATTCGCACTTACCCATATTTATTTGTGTCCCATTCCCAAAGAGAATTTTTCCACAGGTGACCACAGCGCAGTAGTAAGTGCCCGTGTCCATTTGGCTGCTAATGTTCTTAAACAGTTTGAAAGTGCAGCTCCGTGTAGAATCAGTCTCACAATGATTAGACTGATTATGAGTGTAGAGGATTTCTGGAACAGATTTTCCTGAATCAGATCTGAACCAGAACATCCTGATATCTGTGGTGCTGTGTTCATACCGCACAGAGCACTGCAGGGTCACTGTGTCTCCAGACCGGACAGGCTCTGATTCAGGATGTTGAAGAACAGACACCTTGGATTCATATCGGTTGTTTTTTGACCCTGAACAGACATTTTATCACATGACTTATTTTAGAATTGAAATTAATGTGGACTATAATTTTGCAAATAATCATATGTAACAAATACAGTTATAGTGTTATAGTATATAAATACTATTATAGAATTATAGTATTTCCCGTATTATTTACTAGAGACCCCCCCCCCCCAACTTAAAATAATGGTTGTAAGAAATTTTAACAAGTATACTACATGATTTGAATATTCAATAAATTTACTCCTGAAGGATTAAACACAAACCTTTCGAAGCCAAATATGTGCCTCCAGCAAAGTGAGTTTCATACTTTCTCCAGCCACAGTAATACATTGCTTCATCCGATGAAGTGACATTTGAAATCCTTAAATGACATTTTTCTGTGTCTGTCTCAATGCTAAAACGTGAGGATTTAAAGTTGTCGAAGAAATGAGGAGTGTTGGCTAATTTCTGCACCATCGCAACAGCTTGTGGTTGGTGTCCAGAAGTTTGCTTGTACCAAGTAATTGGATCAGTGTGATCTATCAGAAAAAAGCAGCGCAGAGTGACATTGTCCCCAACAGAGACCATCATCACTGGATCTGGTTGATGAAAATCCTTAGAATGTGTTGGGTCTGCAGGGAGGGAAAACGACTAAATAAGAAAACAATGTTGTTTCATCTATGTGACAGTGTTACACAGTAAGCTCATATTTCAGAAAACAATGTTGTCATTGTGAGTACCATGTTAAAGTTAAATGTAGGTATATATACTTTTTTTTAAAGCCCCATAATGACTTACAAAAGTAATTTATGAGATGTTTAAAAAATTTTCAATAGGCAAAAAAATACATAAACGATTTAAAAAATCCTTAGTTCAAGGTAATACATTCTTTGAATAAAACTATTGCATTAAACAGAGAAATATAGCCCTCATTAAATGTATATTAATATGTTCAAAACAATTATTTAGAAAAGTTCTCTACAGAGATAAAAAAAAAACATGAAATTATAGAAATGACTGGAGGTGACTTACCTTTGTATATTAAAGAAAAATATTAAAGAAATGCATTTAGATACAGTATATGTGTTACACACTTACACATTTCACATAGAAGCATGACAGATATCCACATAACCATCATCATCTCAGCAGACTGTGAATGATTGGCTTGCCTTCATAAACTACTGCAAGATTATACTGTACACCTCTGTATTGTCTGTCCTTTCGTGACATCACAGACTTCCTGTAACCTTTTCTTGTAAACATTACTGCTGTTTGTAGGACAGTCCTTTTAAAAAGTGCATCAGTGAAAAGGTGAACAATCGTAAAATCTTTGAGATGTTTGAAGATCACACTGTACAAATAAAACTTTTAACAGTCTGCTCTAACAGTCACGAATCTACAAAGGGGTCAGTTACATTAAATACAAATACATAATTATTGCATCAAATTAAGTAAAGACAAGGCCATATGTTACTAAATAAATAAATAAGTTAATAAATAAATGCTATAAGTTTGATCGCAACATTATAATCATTGCTGTTAATAGTGTTCACCGTCTGTTTGATTACATGACATTAACTAACTGCTTGATTTTACCGTACATTTCTGCCATATGGACATCAAATTGAGATAGTCACCACTGATGAGATATTACTAAATATAATCTAGAAACTTTAATTTTCTGTAAAGCTGCTTTGCAACGATTTGCATCATGAAAAGCGCTATACAAATAAACTTGAATTGAATTGAATGAATAAATAAAAAATACAAGACTAAGTTTTTAAAACTTTGATTCAAGAAATATTTCAAAAGACTTGTCGGTGAGTAAATAAAAGCCAGATTCCAGCACACTTTATCTATCAGGGTCAGCTCATTAGTCCCTATCTGAAGGTTTGGGACTCTATGCATGTGCTTGGGCTGAGTTGCAACCTGCACTTAAATCATTCCTGCAGGTTGATAGTAAATAAAAGGCTAGTAGGCTAGTAAATAAAAAAAACTTTGAAGCCAAGGTAAAAACTAGAATTTAAAAGAAAGTGTTGTGGAGACCCGAAGGAGCCTAACAGACCCAAACTAACAAACTTAATAACAAAACAACAGGAAGAGGTGGGACATCAAAGTGGGGAAATTAGTACCACAGAGACGTAGGCCTATGTGTGGTAAACCGCTTTTAAAGCATCACAGGGAAAATGGCGTTCACGTTTATTAGAGTTTTCATTACTCGGGAGAACAAATAATAGGAAAGTGTGGAGAAAGCTGCTTATAGCCTGCTGACGATGACAAATGTATACGGTGCTAACACAGCTCATATGTAAACCGTCGCTTTCGCACAACAAATGGTATTCTGGTGGTCTGTGTTTATCTCTGTCTAAAGGGACCGAGATTTAAAAGGAAGGCATCTACGCATTACAAAAAAACTTGGCACGACAAAGGAAAGGGGATAGGCCAACAATCATGACCAATTGGACACAGTAAACTTAATAGTACATTTAATCTTATAGGGGAACATCTAACTGGATTTCGTGAACATTGTCAAATATCATGAACAACTGAACATGTGATTATTTGCAGTTATTATGAAATATAAAATAAATGGAAAGAATCGGAATAACATTCACATACTATGCTTTCTAAACAGTGGGGTAGAGTGGGGTAAAACGCCCCGTACTGTTTTCCCCCAAAAATCACTATCAGAATCAGAAAGGGCTTTATTGTCAAGTGTGGAATTTGTCTTGGTGACAGGAGCTTCCAATGCAAAGAAAAAGTACAGACATAGTGCAGACATACATATAATTTGGCATACATATATTAGATATACCTAAATATAACACTAATAATAAAGAGAATAGACAATAAATTAAAATAATAATAACTATGTGGCACTAAAAATATAGAGAAAAAATACCATACTGTACAAATGTGCTGTTTAAAGATGAACAGTGATGAAACGTATTGCATTGTTCAGGTGGAATATGGCCTAAGGAAAAAAACTGTCATGATACTTGTTTTGTTGTTGCTATGGACCACATTGACAAGAGTAATGTAGACGTATTCACTGTGAAGCTTACACTGGTGACATTCTTGAGAGAAAACGGATTTCACAGTATAAGTGATCTAATTTTCAGCAGTAAGAAAAAAGTGTTTTAAAGCTTAAAACATCACAGAACATCACAGTTATATGTGATTTAAGAATATTAGGCCGGTAGTTATTTAAGGAAAATATAATCATATTTTCAGAATTACATAATTTTATGTATTTTTTCCCCCAAAACTAGTCTGTGGTGTAAAAACAACCCCAAGCGGCATCGCTCCCACTATCATATTACTGCAGTTATTCCTTTCTGAAGATCACATCTTTTGTTTTAAGAAAATTACCTCAAATTAGCATCAGCTATAGTTAGCTAGCTAGTTAGCATCAGCTAACAATATTTTTTAAATGATTTGATTTTCAGCTTGGTTCATTAATAAATACTCATATTTTTCTACTGTTATATTAGCTTGTCTTATAATCTAAATCCATAATCTAAAACTACGTGTACTCTGATTTGGCTGTAAACGTATAAAGAAAATTGATTTGTCAGAGTGGGGGCATGTTTGTTCATGGATCTGCGCTTAGAATTTTCACCTGAAATGGTAAATTATCTGGGTACTTTTGGGATATTATGTACTACAATTCAGGACACACTAATTTGAACTTTGAGTAGGACAGAGTTGGGGAAAACGTCCTAGTTTTCAGTGACAATTACATAAATTATGTGTAATTTTTTTTTTAAACATGAGATATCGAACCTGATGAAAAAATATTCATTTATTGTTATCTGTGTTATATTTCATCTGCAAAAACATTGTGAAAGAGTGCATACTTTTAGGGCATAGTATAAGTAGGTTGATTGGGGGACAGCATGCTACTTTGTAACTTAGAAGATGGCAGTAAATGCAACATTAAAAGAATGCAAGATGCTGTTAAAACTTAACGAAGAAGAAGAATTCTGCGTTCCAAATTAAATAAATCCTCAGAAGAGGATTGAAGTGATAACAATCATAGCTGCAATACTGAAGGGTCGTTACAAACTGAAGTGCTCAAAACTAGCCACTTCAAAGGCCCCTTCGTAAAGAAGAATTTCGGATGAGCCCCTCCTTAGTTTTTTGGTCCCCACACCCTTCTGTCCTCTGAAGCTCTCACTCTGGAGGAAAACCCCTTCGAAGGGATCAGGGCATAAAGATTAGCCCTTCAGAACGGAATACAGTATTCGTCTCTGATCAAAAACCAGCATGTAAGCACACACAGAAACATGTTAAATTCTTAACTTTGTGCATGATCCCCCAAATGCTTAGCAGTAAGTTTAAAGAAGCCTCTTTTGTTCATGTTTACCTTTCATTCTTTTTAAGTATTTTTAAAAATATATTAATATCTGTGATTATGACATAAACTAGGAGTGATATTTTAAATGCATGTTATCTAGATATATTAATACTAATTTTGCACAACCAGCCTTCACTAAAATAAAATAATTTACAAAGAAAACCGTCTCGGTTACGTATATAACCCTCGTTCCCTGAAGGAGGGAACGGAGACGTTATGTCGTGACAGACGAATTGGGATCTCGCTTCGAGAGACCAATCTACTTCGAGTGTAAACTAAACGAGCCAACGCACATTGACATGCGATGATTGCATCCAACTGCCGCTGGTCACAGCGTGAGCATAAAAAGGCAGCAAATGCAACGCATACCAGGTTTTCGCTGAGGAGCCGAGCCGGTGACCCGGCCGCTCAGCGGTGGTACAGCAGCCGTGGCGACGGGACGTGACATCTCCATTCCCTCTTTCAGGGAACGAGGGTTACATACGTAACTCGCAACAAGAAGAACAGTCACTGTTGTCGAAGCACTACCCAATCAGTGAGATTGGATAACACTGGGAAAACATACCCATATCACTTCGAACAGGAATGTTGCGGAAGCCCCATCCTTCCCGAAGGAGGTTTCGGAAGCACTTACACATATGACATCCGTTTAGGTGCATATGGTAGATTAGAGGTGATTGTAACCCTCATGGAATGGCAGAAGTCTGCCGGGGAAACACGGGCTCTGAGGCTATACTGTGGACTTTACACATATGGGAACCACTTAGGCCTCTACATATGGAACCCAGCCCTCTACCGGTTCTCATGGATTCAACGAGTGAGGGCCTGGTACCGGACGTTCCGCCATGTCTGGCTGCCGAGGGGACGGAGGAGCTCGACAGGGCCTACAGTTCGGACACTCTGGAGCAGTTTTAGCAAGCCGACACTAACCGGGGCCTCTCAGTGCCTCTACCCATTTGAGGTGAGAACACAGGAGGATACCGGCTCGACACGAAGGCTATAGAATCTAGTGAATGTGTTGGGGATCGCCCAGCCTCTATAAATATCTGTCAGCGAGGCGCCACGAGCCAGCGCCCAGGAGGATGCAACACTTCTAGTAGAGTGAGCTCGCAACCTGAACGGGCAGGGCACACCCTGTGCCTGATAAGCCAGGGTGATGGCATCCACAATCCAGTGGGCCATCCTCTGCTTAGAGACGGCATTCCCCCCCTGCCGGCCTCCGTAACAGACAAAGAGCTGGTCTGAGGTCCTAAAGCTTTGTGTCCGGTCTACGTAGCATCTCAAGGCTCGGATGGGACAGAGCAAAGCTAGGGCTGGGTCTGCCTCCTCCTGGGGCAGCGCTTGCAGGCTCACCACCTGATCCCTGAAGGGAGTACTGGGAACCTTGGGCACATAGCCGGGCCAGGGCTTCAGGATTACCTGGGAGTCAGCCGGCCCAAACTCTAGGCATGAATCGTCGACCGAAAATGCTTGCAGGTCTTGATGGAGGCCAATGCAAGCAGGAGCAGAGTTTTCATTGAAAGAAACTTTAGCTCAACTGACTGCAAAGGCTCAAATGGGCCCTGCTGTAGTGTTTTAAGCACCAGAGACAGGTCCCAAGAGGGTGTAGAGGAGGGCCGGGGACGATTTAACCTTCTGGCCCCCCCGAGGAACCTGATGACCAGATCATGCTTCCCTACCGACTTCCCTTCCACGGGTTCGCAATCGCAGCGACATAGACTTTAAGGGTGGAGGGAGACAGCCTTCGCTCCAACCCTTGCTGCAAAAAGGAAAGCACGACCCTGACCGGGCATCTCCGGGGGTCTTCTCAGTGAGAAGGACACCACTCGACGAACAGGTTCCACTTCAAAGCGTAAGCACGTCTCGTAAACGGTGCTCTCGACGAAGTGATGGTGTCAACTACCTCTTGGGGTAGGTCACCTAGAACCTCCGCGTCCCTTCAGGGACCAGACATGAAGTTTCCCGAGGTCTGGACGCGGGTGCCACAGGGTGCCCCGTCTCTGAGTCAGTAGATCTTTCCTCAGAGGAATCTGCCAGGGAGGGGCAGTCGCGAGGAGCATTAGTTCGGGGAACGTGAGAATGTGAAAGGCACGAAGTGACCTCAGAACCTTCCGACTCCAAAGGAGGAGGTGGCGGGTGAGTTGCGACATGCGATGGGAGCGCAAACCCCCTTGTCGGTTGATGTACGCAACAGTCGCCGTGTTGTCCGTTCGGACCAGCACGTGCTTGCCTCGTAAGCACCCTTTGAGACGGTTCAAGGCAAGGCGCACTGCTAACAACTCTAGGCAATTGATATGCCAGTGCAGTTGGGGGCCCGTCCACACCCCCTGACACTGCTTGCCCGTTGTATGTGGCCCCCCCAGCCGGTGGTGGAGACCTGTTCTAGGGGCACTCTTGCCCGAAGGAACGTAAGGTCTGACCCCGGGGTGAAGGCTTGGCGACAGGCCGGTGTAACTTGGACCCGGTGAGTGCCGCACTGCCACGCCCACCTTGGGACTCAGCCATGAAGCCAGTGCTGGAGTGGTCCCATATGAAGCAGCCCCAGCAGCGTGACTGCCGCTGCTGCTGCAGCTGCCATATGCCCCAGGAGCCTCTGAAATAGTTTCAGTGGGACCGCTGTCCTGCCCTTGAATGAATTCAAGCAGTTCAGTACCGACCGCGCACGTTCCTCTGTGAGGCATGCTGTCTGTTCGACCAAATTCAACTCCATACTGAGAAAAGAGATCCTCTGCATCAGGGAGAGTTTGCTCTTTTCCCAGTTGACCCGAAGACCCAACTGGATGAGGTGCCGAAGCACCAGATCCCTGTGCTCGCACAACTGAACCCGAGACTGTGCTAGTATAAGCCAATCGTCGAGATAGTTGAGGATGCGAACACCCTGCTCTCTGAAGGGAACAAGATCACCCTCCGCGACTTTCGTGAAGACACGGGGAGACAGGGAAAGCCCGAAGGGCAGGACCTTGTACTGGTATGCATGTCCCTCGAAAGTGAACTGCAGGAATGGTCTGTGGCGCGGAAGGATCGATACATGAAAGTACGCGTCCTTCAGGTCGATCGCTGCAAACCAATCTCGGGGACAGATGCAACCAAAGATGCGTTTCTGCGTCAACATTTTGAACGGTAACCGGTGAAGGGCCCGGTTCAATACATGCAGATCCAAGATTGGCCGTAACCCACCACCTTTCTTGGGTACAATGAAGTAGGGTCTGTAAAACCCTGTATTCATATCGGCTGGAGGGACCAGCTCTATCGCATCCTTTGCCAGTAGGACTGCGATCTCCGCACGTAAGACAGGAGCATCGGCCTCCTTCACTTTCGTGAAGTGGATACTACTGAACTTGGGGGAACGCCGGGCAAACTGAATCGCATAGCCGAGGCTGATGGTCCGCAGAAGCCAGCGAGATGGGCTGGGTAGCGCTAGCCAGGCACCCAGATACCGTGCAAGCGAGACCAACAGAGCCACCGCCGTACCCGCAGTGGTGCAGCGAGGTGGAACACAGGGACCCAACTCAGACGGCTTGTGAGCGGACCGAAGATGGGTCTGAGTGTGCGGTGCAGCACTTACCTGGTTCCATAGTTTGGCAGAGGGTGCGTGAGTAGGGCCTTTGTTGACGCTCTCGAACCGCCTGCTGCTGCCTGCTGGCGACAGAGGAGGATGAGTGCAGTCCGGAGTTGAACCGTCCGCGACCCTCCGTGCCCTCTTGGGACCCAGAGATAGTGAAAACTGCTCTTTTGTCGAGAATTTGGGTGGCGGAGAAAAACAAAACAAAAGATTCTCCACCCGGCCCTCTCCGGGGGAGGGAGTGGTGCGTTCACCATCTCCCGAAGAGCAGATCCCTCCATCTCTGGGTCGCGTTCCTTCTGCGGCTCGGCTGGCTGCGGAGCGCTGGAGAAGTGGTGGGCCCCCGAGGGTTGGTTCCCTGAGGGGTTTGCCACCACTGTAACCCTCAGACTGCCCGTGCTACTGCTGGAAGTAGTCCTTGCCTGGCTGCCGCAGAGGCAACAGAACTCCACCCCCCTGGAGGTAGCGAAGCCTGGTCCGCAGCTCCGAGATGGTCATCTTCCTGCAATGGGAACATGACTCATCCACGAACGCCACCTCAGCGTGCTTCATGCCCAGACACGCGAGGCAGTGATCGTGACCATCACCCGGCGCTAGGTAACGACCGCATCCAGAAACGCACGGGTGAAACAGCATCTTTAAAAAGACGATCCGTCGTCTTTACAAGACGCACCCGTGTAAGCTCTTTTACAGAAAATTGGCTCTTTTAGGGAAATGCTCTTTCACGTGCTGAGGCGCACAGGGGAGAAGGCCGCTTGCAGCACGACAGGAGGTAGTGCAGCCTGAAGTGCGCAACCCACTCAACACAGGAACGACCATCGCTGGAGCGCCGTCCGCCAACACAAAAGCTTCCAAGAGCGCGCTGAACTTGTAGTTCACTGAAGACACTGGTAGGAGTAGAACGATGTTGTTGCTCAGCTCCAAAGCGAAAAGCTGGTATGTGTTGCATTTGCTGCCTTTTTATGCTCACGCTGTGATCAGCGGCAGCTGGATGCAATCATCGCATGCCAATGTGCATTGGCTCGTTTAGTTTACACTCAAAGTAGATTGGTCTCTCGAAGCGAGATCCCAATTCGTCAGTCATGACGTGACACGTAGTGAACCAACTGAAACGGAACTACTAATGTTACAGCATTGTGGGTAACCCAAAATTTTACAGCACTTTGTTTTATAGTTCAGAAGATAACTGGAAAGTGAAGAGGACCTTTTTCCCCCTATAAGTGTCTCAACCAATGGTAATTAATCTGAGTCAGTTAGTCCAGGAAGTACTGTATATAAGGAACTCCTGCTTTGCAATAAAACTATTACCAGTTTGATGGTACATGGGCAGCAGAACATTTTTTACATTCTTTTTACAATGAATCCTTGGACATTTTTCACTGTTCTTTGTATTTTACGTAAGTCATGTTTTATTTAAATTTATTTTACAGTTTTGAAATATTTATTTTAAATGATTGCTGTGATTATTTAGTTTTTAGAGCTCTGTGGATTTTTGTGATTGATTTTCTGAAAAAATATTCTGAATTAGTTATTTATTTTTATTGAATATCCAGTTCATGTCTTAACCTGTGGGCATGATCAATTTTTTCAGGTATTGCGTATCCTCATGTTCATCAGCCAGATAAAGTCATAACTGTGGCACTTGGCAACACTGTGACTCTGCAGTGTTGTTCAGATAAAGACAACATATATTGGTATAAGCAAATTGCTGGACAACCACCTCGAGTCATGTCAGCATTTCAGAAAATGTCAGAACCCATATTTTACAAAGAGTTTAAAAATGATCGATTCTGGGGCAAGAGATTGGGCAGCTCCTCCAATCTAACAATTTCAGGCATCATTCAGTCAGATGAAGCAGTGTACTATTGTGGAGCAAAAGCATTTTATATTGAGTTTGGAAGTGGAACACATCTGATCATTAAAGGTACATTTTCAAAATCATCAAAATCATGATTACAGTGACTCCATATGATTACAGTCAGTCCATATGAGTTATATTGTATTTAGCCTATTTGTGAAGATTATGCACATCTGTAAATTACAAAATAGAATAAGATATTTATGAATCTCTAACACAATTGGGTTAAAGATTTATTTTTATTATATTTAATTGTGTATTTGTTTATTTATTTGAGTAGGTCGACAAGATGCAGCGTCAAAGATCTCAAAGTCTGATAATCTAAGTGACTTCACAGAATGTCAACAAAAATGCTTTGAAAAAAGTACAAACCAAGTGAAGAATGGTAAACAAGCACTGCTTTCATTTAATTACTTTTGTGACAGAAAAGTCTTCATAATAAATCTAGAAACATTTAATTTGCATACATTTCAGAAGAAAGGCTCTGTCCAGCAGTGCTTGGGTTGGCATGTGCTTTGGGACTTTGTGGAGTTCTAATCTTTGCTCTTGTGGGTTTTATATTTAAGAGAGGTATGTATGAACAGTGTCTGAGTAAGTCTGCTAGGATTTTTTATTTTCTTTTTCCCCCCTTTTTGCATTTATTTTTTGAAAATGCTTATAGTGGTTTCTGCATCTTTTTCATACAGTGCAAGTTTCTGGACAAGACAACGAAGTGAGAGGTGCTCAGGTAAGAGGATGAATTTGCTGTCTATATTAAAGAGGAATCTTTACCTTTAGTAATGCTTTAAATGTCATTTTGATTCGTTTGGACTGCCAAACTACGCTGAAAAAAATGATTAATTGAATTTACTAAATTCTTTTAAGGTGAGTGGTTGCAATCAATTTATTTTAGCAACATTTAACTTTGAACATGTTTTTTTTTTATTAAATGTAGCTAAAATAAATTTTTTGCAACCACTTACCTTAAAAAAATCTAGTATAATTTTTTTCAGTGTAGGATGTTTTGTTTTGTTCAGCTCCAACAACTAAATTGTATTTAACCAATTACTGTTAGTTTTCTAATTTCATGTTGCTTTTTGAAATTAATAAGTGAATAAGTGTACCCTATATCTATGTCATTGTGATTTGCTTTATATTTATAAATGCAGTGAATTCAAATACAAGTCAGTTTTATAATTTTGGTAACCTTTTCTCTTCAGAACACTGATGATGAGAATTTGACATATGCAGCCTTGCGATTCAGTCAGAGAAAAATTAAATCTGGAGGAAGGAGAGAAAAATCTCAGCAGTGTGTGAGCATATGATTCTTTAAAATACAAGAAGTCAGTCTGGTTTCTCCCAAGGTTTTTTTCTCCATTCTGTCACCGATGGAGTTTTGGTTCCTTGCCGCTGTCGCCTCTGGCTTGCTTAGTTGGGGACACTTATTTTCCAGCGATATCGTCGACTTGATTGCACAGATACTATTTAAACTGAACTGAGCTGGATGATGACATCACAGAATTCAATGATGAGCTGCCTTTAACTGAAAATGTAGTGTTTACTATTGTCCTTCTGCATTATTGACACACTATTTAATACTGTAAAGCTGCTTTGACACAATCTGTATTGTTAAAAAAGCTATATAAATAAAGGTGACTTGACTTGACTTTAAATGTTCAGTAGTTATTGTCTTCCGCTGTTGTGCTGTATATAATGAATATAAAATGGTGAGTTGTATAAATATTGAGTGTATTATTTATCAGGTTGTTTCATTGAGATTATTTCAATATGAAGATTATTTTTATTAATTGATTATCTTGGTCTTGTCCATTCATTTTCTCTCCACTGTATCCATTCTTCTGACAAGGGATCTGTTATCTCTAAGATAGATTCATTTTATATGCTCAATATAAATTGTATATGCTTTATATGCTCAAAAACATACAGAAATGTACTTACACTGAGAAATATTCGCTGAAGTAAAATAAATAAATAGTCCTAAACTCATTTATGTACAAATTTCCAAAGGACAGTAAACTGAGATGCATTGCTTATAAATTATATGCCTTATATGTAGCTGTCATAAGTCTTATTGCATCTGGGTAACAAGAAGATTATAGAAATAAGTCTTTTTTTATGTCAAAATACATTTGAAAGGTTATTTTGAGGTAAACTAAACATGCATCTAATTGAAACAATACACTTGAAAGAAAAAGGTTACTAACAACTAACCAAAATCAGTGTCATGTTTGCTGATAAGATTTATGCAGAAATAATTTTTTAATTATTTTAAATACTGTTTTTCACACTCAGCAGCCGATGTAGTCGTGAATGGAATTTATTCTGCGCTGTTAAAGCAACACTAGCATGAAGGTGTTGTAGTGCAATAAATGTGTGATTGCTGCTCTGATGATTGTTTGGTAATAGTGTGTTCCATTGTAGCAGTAAACTAGATTAAGCATTTGCTCTTATCCTTGCAGTTTATATTGGCCACATTACGTTTCTAAGCCTTTGTGTGGGCTGGTGATTTAGGTGACGACCACCAGAAAGAGGTCAGTAATTTTTCTGGTTGAAATATGGCTACTTGAAAGTGAGTGGATTAGGCACACTTTATAAATGGTTAAATTGATGAGAAAAGCAGAACACAATGACTTTAATTTAGTATTCTGAAACAGGAACGCTTATAGTTTCTGACAGTGAATAGTCAAATATTGCCCATAGCATTTGGACATTTGTGCAAATGCAGATTATATTCACATTACTTTCTTCTTTTTGCACTTTCAGTTCAATTCAATTCAAGTTTATTTGTACAGCGAAAGCAGCTTTACAGAAAATTAAAGTTTCTACATTATATTTAGTAATAGCTTATCAGTGGTGACTCAACTTGATGTCCATATATGGCAGAAATGTACGGTAAAAAAAAAAATTGTATGATTTTGTTTTTTTTTGGGGGGGGGGGTCTGGATAACGTCATTTTGTAGACATATGTATTACTTGGTGACACTTTTACAGTGTTCCAATTTTGTACTCAGAAACGATATTTGAGTATTACACATTGCGTGCTATTGTAGTTGAGTTAAGGTTTGTTTTGTTTATTTGTTTGGAACATTTTCTTCCACAAAATAAGGAATTAAGAAAGTTTCCTCACCTTGTAACCTGCAGCATATACTGTCCAAACCCTAAACAAATGAAATATATAACTAAACAAATGAAATATATAACTACACTCTAAAAAATGCTGGGTTAAATTCAACCCATCGCTGGGTGAAATATGGACAAACCCAGTGAATTGTTTTGACCCGGCGGTTGGGTTAAATGTCTAACCCGACCTTCTGGGTAGTTTTATTTAACTCAACTATATTGTTTAAAAATTACTATATGGCTGGCTTAAAATTAACCCAAAATAGGTTGTACATTAAAAATCAGACACATAATTACTAGAGGCATCATCAATAATCAAAAGGTGAGAATGTATTAATAAACAACTTAAAAATATATATTTATTTACTATTTATTCATCTTATTAATAAATGTTCATTTGTTGAACATATTCATAAATGTTTATTTCCAACCCATTTTGGGTTCATTTTAAGCAAGAAATATAGTCATTTTTAAGCAATAGTTGAGTTAAATAAAACTACCCAGAAGGTTGGGTCAAAACAACCCAATCGCTGAGTTTGTCCATATTTCACCCAGTGCTGGGTTGTTTTTAACCCAGCAGTTTTTAGAGTGTAATTTTAGTAATTTCCAAATGGATACAATTACCTTCCAATAGAGTTTGGAACTTATACATTTCCTCTCAGAGGTTCTTTTATTTTTGCATATGCACGGTATGCCTCCTGAATGTGAACTGATCACTGTGTGGGAGGGTTAAGATGCAGTCTCAGTTTAGGCTCTGCCTCCACCACAGTGGATGAAACACCCATCTTGGTTTCCAGTGTTTCAAAATGTGCTTTTGGATGTGTGTTTGCCTGTCCCTAATTTTCAGGCAGGCCATTATTATATATTATATATTATATATCATATAAGAGAAAAAGACACCACAATAGTTGTGTTGTAAAATATCCATCCCTCTATCTGTGTTAGTTCTGGCTCTAAAACACACTAATAAAAGATTTTGTATCTCTTGGGACCATCAAATGTATCAAAGTGTCAAAGATAAAGATGCATCAACCTGTGTTTGTGTTCAGTGTTGGAATGCACTTGCATGTGTGAGTGGATGTGTGAGTTTTTATGTGCATGTGTGCAGGAGTGCATCTGTGCTTAAATGTGTGAGCATGTGTATGAGATATTGTGCAGAATGTGAGACCTGTTATTTTAAGCGGTTTCTCTGTACCGCTCTTGTCCTCCTGTCACCCACCACCCTCGTTTAAGTTACCCATGACCACTCATATCTACTGACTTACACCATCCTCAGTGGGTTTCTCAGTAAACAAGTCACTTGCCGCAACAGCTTTTAAAATTTCCACAGGATGTATAGTTATTTTTGCCACTGTTAAAGTTAGTAGTGCTCAAATGCATGTTGTTATTTAAGGTAGAACTCAAAAAGGTCATCTCTAGGAAGCACTTAATCATGGATATTTTTATGCTTACACTCTTCAAAATAAAGGTGCTGCACAATGCCATAGAAGAACCTTTTTGTCTAAATGGTTCCATAAAGAACCTTAAACATCTGAAGAACCTTTATGTTTCACAAAAGGTTATTTGTGGCTAAAGAAGGTTCTTCAGATTATAAAAAAGTAAGAAAGAGATAGTTCTTTAAAGAACCTTTTACTGAGTGGTTCTTTGTGGAATGAAGAACGGTTTTTCTATGGCATCGCTGTGAAGAACCTTTTAAGCACCTTTATTTTTAAGAGTGTATAGTAACATTACAGTTGCAACTATATTTATATTGCATTTAAAAATACTTGTATTCATCTTTTAATGGAAAACCTGTTCTGTGTTGGTTTTTGTGTGGAAATGTATAAATGTGCTCAACACTAAAACTCTGTGCAAAAGATATAGTCAAGCTTAAGGGGTTTTAATTATGTTGTTGATAATCAGGAAGATGTTATAGCTCTCTGTGCTAAAACCACAATGATGCACAATAAGTTTCCAAACCATGGCCACTATGTGCAAAGACAAAAACTGCTGCTCAGTAGTGTGATTCAAAACAACGTCCATACAACTGCTGTTACTGTCAGACCGGGACTAGTTGTCATACATGGAATTTGTCACAAAATTAAACTTTTTTTAGCAGTGGAATTGTATGTTGATTTTAAAGAGCTAATTCAAAATGCAAATGCATTGTCCAAACCGAAATACATAAAAATCATAGTTTTGCTATAGCTATTAGGTGAACAATTGAACACAATGCAACCACATTAACATCCATTCAGACTAGATTCAACTATAATGATTTAGATTTTAAACTTTTAAGAGTTTTTTTCCCTTCTGTTTTTTTTTCATTAATATCGAGATGGGCCAAGTTGTCACATTATTATTATTAATGTTATTATAAATTACGTTTAAACAACTTTATTGTATTGTTTAATTTTGCCTTGAAAGCCTATAACACTGTTTAACGACAGTTTCTATTGTGACAAAATACCCCATATTGTGACAACTCTGTCCAGCTACTGGGGCATGTTGTCACAAAGGTCAACACAGGCCCAGTGTATAGTATATTTTAATTCTAAATCCTGTGGGGGTTTTTTTCATTTGTATTTGTTTATTTAATTTTTACAATTTTTTTTATTTTTGTGCCCATGTCTGATGTACAGTAAATGAACATACTTTCCTGAAGGCCAACAATTCACTAAAAATATTTTTTATATTGGTCTTATGAAGTATCCTAATTTGTTGAGATAGTGAATTGGTGGGATCTCTTCACTATTCTTCATAACACCGTTAATCTCTAGCGCCATCTATTGGTTCAATGTATATTGTGTAATTAATCTGTCCAGAAAAATAGCACAGTTTCATTTGGCGTCGAGATAGATATATAAGTTTTACAAAGGTTTTATATATATTATTCTTATTTTTAATGATGTCTCTGTGGCTTCCATGTCGACTAGTTTATCTGTCCCAACTGCAGGTGTTGATCTTTATCATTTGATATTGCCCTGTTGTAACATGTTGACTCTTATCTAGAATTTGACTACGCATTCCAGGCAATGACTGAGGATGAAAGGGCATGTGTTCAGGCTTCCTTTGCAGGTAAACATTAACTCTCTTTACAGTACAGTTGGCCTTATCCCCACCCTGAGGTGATAAATCAGCCAAGGCTTATATAATGTGTCACATCGCCTCGCCCTCCTGCAGCGGGAGTTTTTCTTCTGGGTGATATTACAATCTCTCAGTCCATATCCAGCTCCAGAGAGGTCCACCATCATGTTGTTCAGTCAGTGTGCTCTCCTCTTGACCGTGTGGATGCTTCGTGTAGAGGTTTCGTCTTTTAACCTGGACAAGCAGAACGTGATGAACATGCATGGAGAAGCTGGCACTTTGTTTGGGTTTTCTATGGCCATGCACCATCAGCTCAAACCTTCAGAGGAGCGAGTGTGAGAAACTTGTTCTTATTATATATTTTTTATTTTATTATTATTATTTGTGATTAAAAAAATTGCCATTTTTCATATTGTTTTTCAAAAATATCCAGCAGTTCAAACCTTAACACTTTATAATTACCTGCATGCTTATTAATATTATTGAAATATTAAATAATCATCTATCTATCTATCTTTATACTTTATAAGAGTGTTTTGTTTTAACTGATTTGCTGCTATTAGAGTACTTAATTTTTTTTTTTTTATTCTAACTTGTACAGCACTTTGGTCGGCCTGTGGCTGTTTTTAAATGTGCTTTATAAATAAACTGAACTTGAACTTGAACTATCTATCTATCTATGGACAACACTTTCATCTTCAGATTGCTGATTGGAGCCCCTCGTGCTAAAGCATTGCCCAGTCAAAATGCCAATATATCTGGAGGTCTGTACAGATGTAAATTCACAACACAATCTCATGATTGTGAACGCATTTCTGTTGATATAAAAGGTTGGTTGTGCTTTACTTATTGTTATTTTAACGCATATTGTTAATATTTTATCAGTCAGTTGCATTGCTGAATATGGTAATGAGCTACATACATTGTTGAAATGCATTGTTTATTTTTTAATAATGCAAGCACTTTAAGTATCTTAAAGAGCTTATTCTAATCTTAAAGAACGTCCCCCAAACAATCCTGGACAAGATTATAGAGAAAAGCAATGGCTGGGCGTCCGTGTCCGAAGTCAGGGACGAGGAGGCAAAGTAGTGGTAAAGAAGCATCTTGTGTTGTTCATATCAGCTGGTTCTAATTTATTGTGAAAACACTTTAAAGTTGATCCGTCAAACTCTATATTTTTGTACATATAATAGCTTAATTTTTTTATTGACGTTATGTGTAAAGTCTATGTTCTGTTTTATCTAGACCTGTGCCCACAGGTACCAGGATTGGAGTTTTGACAACCGGCGGTTATTGGGCAGATGTTTTGTCCTGGAACAGGACCTTAACTTGGTGACAGATGGAGAGTCCACAAGAGCAATTTGTAAGAATCGGGAACCAGATAAGCACAAGTTTGGCTACTGTCAACAAGGTGTCTCTGTAGCATTTTCCAAAGACAACAAATATCTTGTTTATGGAGCTCCAGGAGCATATGACTGGAAAGGTACTGCAAAATTGTTTGGGAAGGTGATATGTAATTTTTATTTATTTAAATATATTTTATTTATTTATTTTAATTAATTATTATTTTATTTATTTTAATTAATTATTATTTTATTTAAATTTTATTTATTTATTTTAATAATTTTTTATTTATATATTTTTAGAACTCATTGTAACTTTGTAAGTCTGTAATATTGAGTACTACCTTGCAGTCCATCATTTATGATCTCTTTTTCACACTTAAGGCATTGTGCACATGCAGCCTGTTGATGACTTCTCTATAGATACCTATGAAACGGGAGATCATGATCAGCGTCAACACAAGCTTATTCCTGTGGACTTCAGCAGCCTTTTAGGTGATTATGGTCAACCTCTTGGACTACTGTGTACCGGAGGCCAACTTACAATACAACTGTATTCAGGGTGTCCGCGGTGTCTTAAAAAGTATTAAAAGTTGATATATCAATTTAGAGAAAATTAAGTCACTTAAAAAGTATAAAAAAATCTTAAATGCCATTTTCCAAGGTATTAAATTTTGTATCGTCTTTTCATTAGTATATTTGTCCAAATAGTGGGGTTCTGTGTAGTTTATTTATGGAATCCCGCAAGATTTGACGTCATCTGTTATGGCTCTCACTGACTGACTGGAGCGCTGCATGATAGCGCGGGGCTTGTTGATCTCACTCTCACTGAATTTCTGACTATTACCGCATGCTCCCATCCGCTCCTGTGATTTTTGTGTTCGCTCCTGCAAATATTCTAATATTGTATATAATTTTCGGGCATCAGGGCACCTCTATCAATATGTGGGGTATTTAAATCTCTTTTGAATGAGCGCTCGCAGTTCACTTTCGATTTTGCGATCGCACTGTGTAAAGGGAGCACATCTTACGATAAAAGATATTTGTCAATGAGCTCGGGATCTCTTGAGGAGCAAATCCTCCAACATCTTGTCTGTTATCTCTCCTTACTTTTGACTCGTGATCAGTCAAGTCTGACTTCTGCAGCTCGTGTTGGATCATGCAGGGTTGTTGTTGTTTTTCCACAAAATTGGGCTGCTTTTAAACTGTTGCCATGGGTTGATTTTCCCCAGTGGCTTAAAGGTTTAAAATATTGCATAAATTACAAACAATAATAAATAAAAGGTTGAAATGCTTGTACTGAAACATTTTGCATTCTACCTGTAATAAAACTGTGCTAAACACTAGAAGGAAGGGCCTACACTAGTAGGAAGCATTTGAGCTGTGTTTATGATAAATGTCCACAACAGTGACTGTAAAATATGTATTTTAGGGATTTTTATGGTAATTGCGCTACTTTGGGCAGTTTTTTTACTGGCATGGGATGCACAATTAAAATGATGTAATAGTTGTGATCATTATTTTACCTTCCATGATCATTCAGACACAATCAGGTGCAGTACTGACACTCTGTCAAGTCTGCATCAAATCAAGCACTCCGTAATCACAGGTAAACTGTATGATCAGTCAGATGTTTGTCTTGAGAAGTGTTCCACAAAACAGCTATGGTTTGCAGACAGTTATAAGAGTTGATGTTACAAATACATCTTTTGAATATACTGTGTGAACTCATTGCCCCATTAGCACAGAGAGCTTTATTTTCCCTCCTCAATATGTTTTGTCAGTTTTGTTTATTGGTCTAATTCTTCTTTCTTGGTTTGCATTGGTTAGTCACTCAATTAATTATCTTGTGCTTCGTTCCCTCCTTCTGAATTATGTTGAATTGATAATGAGTTACCACAAAGTAAGTCTGTTTAGTTGTGCTATCTTACAATCAATATATAGTAAATGTAAGTTAAAGTGTCGCCAATGTAACCGGTTAAAACTTGGAGTGGCGATGAGATCTTAAAATGTATGGAAAGAGTCTTAAAAAAGGTCTTAAAAGGTATTACATTTAACTCCATGATTCCTGTAAATACCTTGGTATTGAACGCAGACCTATTCAAAATAATATATTACTGTAAATATAGATGCTTACAAATATAGATAAATACGTTAGAATGCATCAGCAAATATAAAATAATGAGGAATACAAATTGATGTACCATGGAAACACACTGTAACTTTAAGAAGTTCCAAAAAAGGCATTTCTTGAAACTAAGCAGCAAAAATTGACTCATTCTAAACATACTAATGTATGGACCTCAGGGAAAAACTTATCTTATGTTCATCAAGGCTATATTTATTTAATCAAAAATGCAGAAAAATGTATAAATATTGAACCAAATAGAATTTCCTACTTTAATATACTTTAAAATATAATTTATTTCTGTGACGCAGCACTGGATTTTCATCAGCCATTACTCCACTCGTCAGTGTCACACGATCCTTCAGAAGTCATTCTAATATGCTGATTTATTATTATAGTGTTGAAACTTAATATTTTTGCTGCTTAATATTTTTTTGGAACCTTTGATACTTTTTTCTTTGATGAATAAAAAGTAAAAAAGAACAGCATTTATTCAAAATAGAAACCTTTTCTAACAATATAAGTCTTTACTATCACTTTTTATCCATTTAACACATCCTTGCTAAATAAAAGTATTAATTTCTTTAAAAAAAAGAAAAGAAAAAATTTACTGACCCCAAACTTTTGAATGGTAACGTATAACACAAAATTTCTATTTTGAATAACACTGTTCTTTTTAACTTTTTATTTATCAAAGAATCCTGAAAAAAGTATCACAGGTCCCAAAAAATATTAAGCAGCACAACTGTTTCCAACATTGATTATAAATCAGCATATTAGAATGATTTCTGAAGGATCATGTGAGTAATGATGCTAAAATTCAGCTTTGTGTCATTAAATTATACTTTTAAAGTATATTAAAATAGAAAACTGTTATTTTAAATTGCAGTAGTATAATATTATATTTTTGATCGAATGAATGCGGCCTTGATGAGCATAAGAAACTTCTTTAAAAAACATTAAAAGTCTTACTGATCTCAAACTTTTGAGTGGCAGTGTATGTATGCTATGACACTTTTAAATCTGATATCATCCATTTATCAACAAATTTTCTTTTGTTTTCTGTCAGGCTTTGCTGTCGATACTGGAATGAACCTAATGAAAAAAGGAGAGCTGAATGTTGTGGCCGGGGCTCCGCGATCAAACCACAGTGGGGAGGTTTTGCTGCTGAGACCAGAAGAAAAGGCAGAAACAAGGAACCTGAAAGCTGAGTACATCCTTCAAGGCCCAGGTTTGGCCTCCTCCTTTGGCTATGACCTCGCTGTTCTTGACTTAAATGGAGATGGGTGAGTCTTCACCTAACAAGTTACAAAAATGACTAAACAGGATGTGATGATCGTAAAATTTCTTATGAGTAATAAAGGCATTATACCTTTATGACACAGTTGATTAGGGAGTTAATGTCTGCAATGCTTCAGGTGGGATGATCTTCTTGTGGGTGCACCCGAGTTTTCCAAAATAAGCATGGATGAAGATGTAGGAGGAGCTGTGTATGTTTACATCAACCAAGCCAAAGGGCAGCGCTGGAACCAAATCAAACCAGTGTGTCTATATGGGAAAAGGGACTCCATGTTTGGACTAGCAGTGGCTCATATTGGCGATATCAATCGAGATGGATACCAAGGTTGATTTTTTTTTACTGCAGTCTTGGGCCTCAGCTTTACAGTGCATCTGACTGATGATGCTTTCTAATTAATAGATTTTGCAGTGAGTGCTCCTAATGAGGATACAGGGAGAGGTCGAGTGTATATATATCATGGTTCAGCTGCAGAGTTTCGTCAAAAACCAGAGGTTTGTGAAAGGAGTCACATATGTATGAGCTTTATCTTTTTTTATTTATTTATTCATTTATTGCATTAGAGTTTGAGTTAAAAAAAATACTTTGAATATTTGTATAAGTAATATATACAGTGGTGTGAAAAAGTGTTGGCCCCTTCCTGATTTCTTATTTTTTTGCATGTTTATCACACTTTAATGTTTCAGATCATCAAACAAATTTAAATATTAGTAAAAGATAACACAAGTGAACACAACATGCAGTTTTTAAATGAAGGTTTTTATTATTAAGGGAAAACAAAATCCAAAACTACATGGCCCTGTGTGAAGAAGTGTTTGCCCCCTAAACCTAATAACTGGTTGGGCCACCCTTAGCAGCAACAACTGCAATCAAGCGTTTGCGATAACTTGCAATGAGTCTGTTTTGCAGAATTGTTGTAATTCAGCCACATTGGAGGATTTTTGAGCATGAACCGTCTTTTTAAGGTCATGCTTTTAGTACATACTCTCGGTGCGAATGCAACCCTTTAAATGGTACTGGAAAATAGTTCGCGCAAAATCGTCCCAGTACTTTAGTACCGTACGTTTAGTTCTGGAACTAAAGCGGTGCGAAAGGGCCTAATGTCAGGCAGGTCCTATTGAAGAGATTTCTTGATTGTGAACAGGTGTGGCAGTAATCAGGCCTGGGTGTGGCTAGAGAAATTGAACTCAGGTGTGATAAACCACAGTTTTAACAAGGGGGCAAACACTTCTTCACACAGGGCCATGTAGTTTTGGATTTTGTTTTCCCTTAATAATAAAAACCTTCATTTAAAATCTGCATGTTGTGTTTACTTGTGTTATCTTTGACTAATATTTAAATTTGTTTGATGAAATTATATTATATTATTACTCCCAGAATGAATCATTATGGAGATCTTCTATGCTCATTTGCATTTGAAACTCAAAAAATGTTTCAAAGTGACTCTCTGTTGAAACCGTCTCTGTTCATAGGTTTTAGATGCTGGAGACCCTAGTATCAAATCGTTTGGTTATTCTTTGGCTGGAAACATGGATATAGATGATAATGGCTATCCAGACCTTGCTGTGGGTTCACTTTCAGATAGTGTGCAAGTTTATAGGTTAGATGTTTCCTACATTCATAAAATCATAGATTCAAGGTTGATCAGATGTTTTGCATTCATATAATTCCTACGAAGTGATAGAATAACCAGACACACCACACATTATACAAATATTTCCATTAAATATAATTTTGTAGGATCTGAACATTTCAGAATACTAAATTAATTATTAATATTTTAATATTTCTTCTATTTCTTTTTTTAAGGAGTAAACCAGTTGTAAACATAGAAAAGACCTTAACATTAACACCGAATAGTATTGATTTCAAGGCTCAGGACTGCAAGAGATATTCATGGTGAGATAACAGCAAATTATATCTATCTATCTATCTATCTATCTATCAAAATTATTTTGTTTTTAATTTTTTTTCTTTTATTTTAATGCATTTTTAGTGATATTACAGCTCAGTCCTGCTTCACTTACACTGCCCAGACACCTACATACAATCACAAACTGAGTGAGTCCATTCCTTGTTCACCATACCACATGCTTAGATATCAAAACAAAAATGAATGTCCCAGAGCGGTCTTTATGAGTCATCCAAATGGGTGTGTTGGATTAGTTATAATATAACTTGTCAGAGCAATTTCTTTTAACTTTCTGTAACATTTGAATCGCATCTGATAGTCACCTTTCTGCAGGGATCAAGTACACGCTAAAAGCTGATACATTGCGGATAGAGAGGGGTCTTCTTTCACGAGTGGTCTTTGTGAATTCTGAGGCTGCCCAGGGATCCCAGGAACTCTCTGTCCAAGTCAAACACAATAATACATTTCTATGCTTTATTATTCATTATCATTAGCCATAATTCAATCTGGTTTAAGCTCTTTCAATTTCTAGACATAACAAATGAATGATCATAATAATATTTTGCAGATAGTAGCCTATGTATTAGCATATTTATACCTCAGCAACTTGTCACAGAGAGAGGTAGTCCATCTCTGTCTGTGAATGTACAGTATTTGGCTGTATATTTTATTTACATAAAGAGTCCAGTATAATTAAAATCCTGTTGATTTTGTGCAAATGTTTTTCTGTGTCAGATCATTAACGTTGGTCGGCCTCTGAAGTCCTTCGGTTCTGTTGTGCTGAACATTCAGTGGCCAAATGCAACCAAGGAGGGAAAACGGCTCCTGTACCTTGTGCAGATCAAGGATCATCGAAAAAATATTATTCACTGCACGCCAGCAGATGCAATCAACCCACTCCGATTTACCAAGGTAGTTCCTTTGTGAGATATAAAGTCAAATAATGATCATTTAATAACTTCAGCTGTCACTGGTTCTACTTTGCAGCTCTCTGTATTTGATATATGATCAATCCCTTCTGGCATTGTGGGAGCGGTCCCTAATGTTTCCCATGCTCACTCTTTAGGCGTCATCCAGAGGACGGCGGGAAGTAGAGCATGAATCAGGCCTGAAGGCTCTTGCCTCTACTGATTTTTTTCCCTCTTTGGGCAACAAAAGAAAGTATAAAACCCTGGTAACTTTTTCTTTTCACTACTATCAGTAGTTATACTAGTGTCTTTAAAATGTATATCAAAGGTTTTAAGGTACTTAAGTTTGTCATAAATGTTTTTCTACCTTTCACGTTGCCGCCCCAGACATGTGCTAATGACTTAAGATGTGTGAAGATAATGTGCCCTCTTGAGGCAGTGGACAGCACTACAGCTGTTGTTCTTCATGCACGCTTATGGAACAATACTTTTCTTGAGGTACAGTTGCTGCACTTTTCTCTGCACTGTAACATTTAATGAATTGACTAAAATATTAATGAAAGCTCATTAAAGTTAGTTGAAAGTTCAACCCAACTGATTATATTAAGCAGAACTCAAACTGAAAGGGTTACTAGAATGTTTGATATTTTCCATTTAATTTTAAATGTTTTTGCTGCTAGCTCAATCTATGTTGATTAATGCAGCAATAGTCCTCAACATTTGAAATTTATGGTAGCAATATAAAGTGTTATTGCCCAATTATAATTAACTATAAGAGATTTTGAATTAATAAAGTTACAGTTTTTTTTACCTTGAATAGTTTGTCAAATGCTTTTTTTATTCATGTATGTGATTTTTGTTAGAGGACTCAAATTAAATAAGTTCACACTGATTTACATTAAAGGTAAATGTAAATGTGTCATCTTACAATGTTAATCATGCATCTCAGTATTTAATGCAGTGAAAGAACAAATTACATTTACATAGTAATGTGCACTGTCTGTAATGTTGGTGGTAGAGTAAAATTTCCTTTTGCGATGTGATGTATTTGGCTGGAATGACTCGAGTGTCACGGAGGAGGCGGAGGTGTGCGCAGGAACATCTTGAGGGCAGGTGTAAAGATGAGGATGGTGCCGAGCACAGAGACTGTGAGGAAGGCCCAGAGAAAAATCCTGTCCAACACCTGAGCCACAAACTTCCAGTCCTGAACTACCTGGAAGAGAGAAGGAATGTTCATTATCATTATCATAACTATCATGACTGGCATCTTCATCATCAAATAATAGTCAACATTAAAAAAGTCATTAGTGCTAATAAACATTGTTTTTATTCCTTTCTTTATTCTTAACATCAACAGTGTGCTAGAGCAACTTTATTACTGTAAAACATCATTAAATATATAGTAAAATAACATAGATTCTGGCCAAAATATATTTCAAATATATGCAAAATATATATTGTAATCAATCAGCATAAGAAAATATATTTTTCCAAATTAAAAAAAAAAAAAAAAATTTAAATTTAAACCTTCACATTTCTATATTACATATATTCTATATTTGTATAAATATTCTATATATTACAGAATTTACTGAAAGGGAAAGACAATACTTTTCAAAAATGTTAAATCTAAAACATTTACAAACTTAAAATGTATGAAAATTGTAAAGTACATTTTGGGTTGGGTAAAAATATATTTAACATTTTAAAATGCGGATTTGTAAAAATGTATTTTGGAAAAATAAATAAATATATATATATATATATATATATACACCATTGTTTACTGTTACTATTTTTATGTTTTCAAAAGTCTTTGCTTATGTTCACCAAGGCTGTAAAAATACAGTAAAAGCAGTAATACTGTAAAAAATAATTGTATTACTATAAATAAATAAAAAATGAAATATATTGTAACATTTTATTTATTCCTGTGATGGCAAAATTTAATTTTCAACAGCAATTACTCCAGCCTTCAGTGTCACATGATCCTTAATAAATCATTCTAATATGATGATTTGCTTCTCAAGAAACATTTCTTATTATCATCAATGCTGAAAATAGTTATGCTGCCTAATACTTTTATTGAAAACTATGAAACTTTTTTTTTGATAATAGCTAGATCAAAAGTGCAGCATTTATTTGAAATAGTAAACAATTTGTTTCAAAAGGTTTCTTACATTTGAACAAATGAATGCATCATTTATAAAAAATAAATAAAAAATTTAAGTATTTTAAACGACCTTAAACTTTAGTGTATGTCTAAAGATAGTTTCATTTTTTATTTATATATGCAGTCATTCGTTAGAAACTTTCCTTTACCTTCATCTCAAGACATCTTCAAGCCCTTACCTCCCTAATAAAATGCTCCTTCTTAATGTGGCGCGAGATGTAGCGAACCGAGTTGGTAGCCTGCTCCAGCATATTAATCAGAGCTTGACCTTCTCCTTCAGGACCAGGTGGCCCTTTCTTGTTCCTGGGCTTAAGGTCAGGGCTGTGAGGCTCCAGGTCTGGGTAATGATAGCGGTCTGTGTTTCCCCTCATGCAGAGCAAATGAGGCAGCCGCTGGAGAAACAGCGAACGCACCCACGGAGACATGGGATGGTAAGTAGCTGAAGAGCGGTGGTGGACGTTGATCACAAAAACCGTCACGATGATGGAAAGAGTGACAAAAATCATGATAAAAAGCAGGTACTCTCCAATCAGCGGGATAACCTTGGAGGAAGAAGGGATGATCTCCTCGATGACGAGAAGAAACACAGTGAGGGACACCAGGACGGAGGTGGAGAGAGAGACTTTTTCCCCTTCATCAGAGGGCAGGTAGAAGACCAGCACTGTTAGGAAGGACAGGCCCAGGCAGGGAATAATGAGGAAGAGTGTGTAGAAGAGAGGAAGACGTTTCAGGATGAACGAGTATGTGATGTAGGGGTAGGAGAGGAGGCCGTCTCGCCGACTGCCTTTGACCCCAGTGGCACTGAGAATCTCCCACTCGCCGTTATCAAAGAAGTCGCTTCGGTCCACCTGCTGGTTGATGAGGACAAGTTTGACCATGTTTCCATCATACGTCCAAGAGCCAAACTTCATAGAGCAGTTCTGCCGATCGAATGGGAAAAAGGTCACATCCATGGTGCAGGCGGACTTGTAGCTGGCAGGAGGCGTCCATGTGATCATACCGTTGTACCGTACGATGGCTTTGGTCATAAGTGAGCCTTCAAAACGTCCATCAGCACTAAAAGTGGCCAGGATAACATATATTAATGTCTTAATATTCCATAATGAGTCATTATTGTTATTTCCACACAAATGGCACAAACTTACTTCTCATATAAAACTATGTCTGGGAGCCAGATGCTCTCTGACGGGACTCTTATAGAGGTGATGCCACCATAATTCTCAGGGTTCCATCGCAGTTTATAATCTAGCCATTCCTTAAAAAAATAATAATTTTGAGTTCATTATAACAAAACATTTAAGGGTTTAACTACTTTATTGTCAGTCAGGTAGCATTCAACAATAACTGCTAATTGTGTCTTCTGCACTAATCAGTGTTATTTTAGTATCAATGAGATACTATTATAGTTTTTATTCATATTTGAATTTTTTATTCTTATATTATTGTTTTCATTTAAATTTTACATTTACATTTAGTCATTTAGCAGAAGCTTTTAATCAAAGCGACTCTTTTTTCCCCACTGTATATATATATATATATATATATATACTGTATTTATATATACATACAACAAGTAGATAGAATAGAAAAAGAATAAAGATAGTGTTAGAGGCTGTTTTTTTTTAAAACAAGCCATTAGAAAACAAATAGAGAGTGCAAGTGTTAGAGGGTCATGTGTGTGTTTTTTTTTTTAAATAAAAAAGAAAACAAATAGTTAAAATAGAATTCGAATAGAGAGTGCTAAAGTTAAGAGGTTCAAATAAAGTTGGAAGAGATGTGTTTTAGCTGTCTCCTGAAGATGGCTTAGGACTCAGCTGCTCGAATTGAGTTGGGCGACATTCCACCAGCATGGAACAGTTAATGTAAAAGTCTGTGAAAGTGATTTTGGGCCTCTTTGAGATGGCACAATAATGCAGAACTTGCAGAACGCACACGCTTCTAGAGGGTACATATGTCTAATTTAATAAATGTTTTGTCATTTTTATTTTGTCATCTATATAATTTTATTAATTTTTATTTCAGTTTTAGTCATTTAAGTACATTAAATTACACTAAATGAAAATGGCCTTGCCTTGGCAATTAGCTGACTTGAGATTTTTTAATTTCCTAGACATTTCCCAGACCATTTTTACAGTGATGCTTAAGGTTACATACCTGCCATAGCCACACATTAGTGGTCATGAGGTTGTTTTTCTCATCCTAAATTCATAAACAGAGAAGAAAGAAAGATAATGCCATAAGCAACTGAGATATGCATGTATATGTGTACGAGAGAGAGAGAGAGAGATGTGATTAACTTAGATGAAG
The DNA here is from genome assembly GCF_001515645.1 of Sinocyclocheilus grahami. Classification (NCBI taxonomy): domain Eukaryota; kingdom Metazoa; phylum Chordata; class Actinopteri; order Cypriniformes; family Cyprinidae; genus Sinocyclocheilus; species Sinocyclocheilus grahami. The sequence continues at coordinate 1,586,909 of NW_015505346.1, read as the reverse complement.
TCTTAACTCTAATAATTAACAATTAATTCTGGTGGTTGGATTCTAATGAATTCTAAAGTCTGCTGTAAAACAGAATAAGCAGCATAAAGAACCACAATGGGAAAAGACTTTTCATCAAACAGGCTTATATTATTACCCATTTTTCTTGAGATTATGAGATATTCGAGGAAGAGCCATGCTGACAGGGGTGACTCAGCCCGCATAATAATAGCTGTCCTTATTTATTTTCCATAGCCCTCAAAATCATTGGCTATATCTTTTGATAAACGTCCCGCATAACCACTTTTAAAGCCATCTAATACTCTGAATTATGAGGCTCTTGGGCACCTGTGCCTTTAGGTATAGGTTTTAAATCAATAATATCAAACAGGCACATCTGAGCCCTCATCAAGTAAATCACATTACAACATGCACATGTAGCAAGAGTAAGTTGACGTCATCATAGTTTGATTATTATTATTGAGAGGAACACAAAGACTTGTGTCCTCTTTACACCCACTTTATATTTTGGGTGTTTATTGTTACCAATTAGTTTTTTGTTTTGTTTTTTGAAGCATTAATAAAATGCAGTTTAATGCTGATGGATTTCATGCAGAATTGAAATCTTACCTTGAAGCAGGTTTTACCAAGAAAACACATAATATATTCATTCAGGCTCAATGTTAGTGTGCGTCTGTCCATTTGCTGAAATGAATGCCTGCAGCATTTGCTGAGCAAATACATTTTCATCAAAATATGCTGAATTACTATAAGTTTCGTTTGAATAATTTAATCACAGAGGGAAATAGTACACCAATGGATTTTTGTGGGTGCACACTGTTAAAGATTCTACAGCTCTCTGGATCTCTGCTCTTTTAATAATTTAGCCTCCTATCACACGAGTCTTCTGAACAACAAAACCCTTTCAAAGAAAAAGTGAGGCAGAATAAATCCAGGAGATGGGAAAAAATATGGAGGAGGGGCGCTGCAGTAAGGTAATATTTTCTATATATGGACTCTAAAGAAGCAGATGCCCCTAATATATGCCTAATATACGGAGATAAACTGGCTTCAAAAGTCAATGGTTTTCAAAACCACGGACAGCTCCATCTGTTGTGTTTCAGCACCATGGACAGAGACCAACCAAGGGCCTTCAAAGCTTTCAAATTAAGTTTAAAAATTCTGAATCTGTATGTTTGTCTTACCACATCCACTAGCTGAGATATCTTCAAGCCAAAGCGGACCTTCACAGAGTGGTTTGCATGCTGAACAGGCCTGACCCAACGCTGGTACCCCTGAAACAAGTCCCTAAGAAGAGCATCTTCTCTTTGTGCCAGAGATACAAACTCTCTAGCTGCTAAAACACACATATCATTATCATCATCTTATTACATCATTGATGTAACTTCTAACAACTTAAAACCATTGTTTATACTACTCTCAATCTCAGCTGACCTGGTATTAATGTTACCTTCTATAAAGCTGAAATAACAGTGTCTGTGCTTTAATTAACTGCTAAATGACTGTGTTATAAAAGTGAGTCATATGAATAGAGTACACTAAGTGTAATGACATACAGACAAGGACAGACAGAAACCAGACACTTCACAGACATGGCAGTCAGCAGAAGTCCGCTCACTGCGTCCTTCACTAATTGTTTACTGACCTCAACTGAGGACAAGCGCACTCAACTAAACACGGCGAACAAATTACATTTTGAGGAGAAATTGAAGTAAATAAAAAATCAGGATAAGATTTCTTATAATTCGCAGATTCTTATTGCTGACACTACGATTCAAAACTTTGTTCAGTGACTCATTATGTCATTATTGCGAACTGCGCAAAGCGCAAACATAAATCATTCTGATAACACAATTATCCATTACAAATTGATTTCAAATAATATATATTTTTCAACTCTTTAAATGCATTATGCACAGTCCATAACTCAAAAACAAAAAAGGCTGTTAAACAAACATTGAAATAACTTTACAGGGCAGAAAGAGACAGTGATTGGTTTGCACTTACCAGGCGTGGTGGCGATGATGCTGGTAAACAGGGTAAAAAGACCAATGACTGCCAGCGTCATTTTGGGAGAAAGTATTTGATATTGCGTAACACGAACTAAAATAAATGTGAACGTATTAATTGCTCTTTAAAAAAAAACTTCTCGTAACAAGCGATATAAGTTTGTAGTTGTTGTTTGTTGAGAATACTAGACGATAGTAAAGCAGGGGATGTGAGCAGATCACTCCTAGCTGGAATCCGTCCCGCGCGTGCGTGTCAGTTTAAAGGGACAGATGAATGCATCGCTTCAGCAAATAGATCAACATACTCAGAAAATGCTGCACAGTGTAATTGTAACTGTCACTCTTTGGCCAAGGTGGCCAACAGCACAATTTCTCACTGTTCTAGTGAACGTGAGTAAACTGTGTAAAGGAAAAAAAGGAATTCAAAAAGATTGTAAAAAGTTAGTGATGAAATAGCTCAGAAGGTGTGTATATATATATATATATATATATGATTTGTATTGAGACATTGGCAATTTTAATACATTAATAATAGGCCCTTTAAATACTCTATGTACCTCAAATGATATTTGTATGTTATGTAAATCATAAGACAGTCTCAACTTCCATTTATAGTTGTCAACTCATTTTCCATCATTCAAACTCCGAAACAGATTTTCAGTAAGTATTGTATATTGTATACAAGTATACAGTAAGTATTGTTTGAATGGTTTTTCTTCAGCTTTGGCCAGTTTCATGTCCCTCGGTTTTATTTGAAAATGTTAAACTTTCTTTATTTCTTTTTTGGCTATATAAAGGTGAAATCTAACTTAGTCTTGGTAACAGGAAGTGCACTGGTCTAGAGTGTGTTTGTTTACAATCTCACAGACATATTCAAATAAAAACTCAGCAGAGTCTCTTGTGTAAACACTCACATTGAGTCCAAGCTGCAGCTCAGGCAAACATATCTCCTCAGCGTTCATGGCTACTGTCTGAGCTCAGATGATTTTCTGCTCCAGTTGGAACCAGCTGTGGCCTCCGTGAGGGTCTGTGTCACTTTTCTCTTATGCCATTGCATGTGATTCTCTATCATTCGAATACGAGATTAAACCACATAAATACATGGTCAAACATCTAATACACATCAGAACTGCATTGCAATAGTTAAAAGTTGTGAAGTCTACTCTGGTATAATGGCATTTGGCATTATGATTTAATGGTTGCTGACTCACATTCTTTGCTTATTAGCTTCCTTCATCTACACTGCATATGCATGTCAGCATGAATCTGCACACAGACTGCCATCTTCAGAAGAGAACAAAAACAGACTGGAAAATAACTTAAATATTCATACACTCCTTTAAATAATGCATCTCAGCCTCCATTTGCACACTCCCCTGACTGCACTGTCGCCACCTGTCAAATCAGCAGAGCCACAGTCATGATGAGCTAACATTGAAAAACACTAAAAATATCTCAGAGTCCTCAGAAATGAACAAAGCAAAAATACAGTCCTAAACCCCAGCAAGTAGAATTGGTGATTAACGTGATAATGAGACGGTGAAAAGACCCCCTTCTGCATAGCAGATGCATGCTTTGATTTTATTTACCAGTGTAGTGTTACAAGCAGTCATGTGGAAGCATAGAAGAAGAAAAAATACTGTTTCAACAGATTCTTTTTTCTCTAAAGTTATTTTAGGATTTTAATGACCCAGAGGTTTTTAAAAGAACAGTTCACCCAAAAATGAATATTTGCTAAAAATCTATTTACCCTCAGGCCATCCTAGAAGTCATCTCATCTGAATCAGGAGAGAAATATGCAGATTAAGCACCGTTTAAAACTGAAAACAGTCCAACACAGTTCTAAACAAAAATGTCAGTGGATTTTGATTTAAAAGGACAACAGGTGATGGACTTTCACTGGAGGAAGCATTATTTATTATGAAACACGTAATCACCATTGGACCAAAAGCAACACATTCTGACGGCACCCATTCACTGAAGAGGATCTATTGGTGATCATGTGATGTTTCTCCAAATTCTAAATTTCTCCAAATCTGTTTCAATGACGAAACAAACTCATCTACATCTTGAATGGCCTGAGGGTTTTATTTTTTGGGTGAACTATTCCTTTAAAAATTGTGCTAAAGGCAATTAATCGTTTTGTTGCAAACAGCATAGAAACATTACTAAGCCAACATGATCAAAAACAGATAAGCACAGCTGTTTGCTAATAATTTATATATTCATAAGCTGCATATAAAAATTAATCTGTAATCATATATTTGCAGCAAAATGTATGTAAATGAAAGTGCAAGAGTGACAAAAAAATGGTATGGTTTTAATTTATTATTTTCTTAATACATCACATAACCATCATAATAAAATAACATTATAATAATAATTATATATTCCAATGACAGCAACATGTTCAAAAATCTGTCTGTAAAGGTCAACCAAAATGCTGCTGCAAGATGCTGTTCATGTAATGTTTAAACCAATCTAAGTATAATAAGGGGAAAATTATATGAAAATGTGTATTTAAGAACAGTGCATGCAGATGTGTGTAGAGTATGTTAAGGTGTAAGATCTATATTCCAGTAAAAAGCTTATTATTTGACTTAAAATAAATACCCACATTGCTATTGAGCTAGGGTTGACGTTTTTAAAGACACAGTACATACTGTAGTCCTGATGTGTCAAAGCACCTTAAACACATTACAGGTCTATGATGAGGTTCTCTGATATAAATGAGTGTTTTTATGTATAAGTGTGCAGATTTGAATGCATCCTGCACACAAGCATTTGGACATTTCAGAAAATCAGAATATGTTTAAGAAAAACACAAGTCCAGGGGAGAGTTGGTTTAGAGCCATTTTGGGATTTTGAGCTTCATTTTCTATGAGAGGTTAGAGAATGTTGAGGTCTCCAGGGCTAAATGTTGTGGTTGAATGACAGCTCTGAAGGGTTTTTGAGTTTGGGTCAGTATTAGGGCAGCTAAATATTCAGTGTGTGTCCAGTATTGTGCTCTGACTCAACGGCATCTAAGAATTTTGTGACATTGTGCACTGAATGGCACACAGAGCTTAACACTTCATGAAATGTGTCAGGTTTGAAGTCCATTGTTTTTGTTTTTGCTACAATATTTATTGAAATAAGAAGGTTGTCATGTCAAGTGATAAGACTAGGTTGTGCACTGAAAATAAACAGCCATATGGGTTGGGTTGAAGCTGATCTGACTTTATGTGATCTACAAATCATCCGTGGCGGGTGTGTTATAGCTCTTGAAGAGCGGCTGCATAAAGAGGCCAACGGTTCCTACAACACACACTAAAACAAAGATCCACAGAAACAGACGGTCGATCACCATAGCCACATATTTCCAGTCCTCGATAATCTGTGAGAAAGAGAGAATATGCAGATTTATTTGAATTTATGTTTGATATATCTGCACTACCATTCAAAAGTTTGGAGTTGTTAAGATTTTTCTATTTTTTATATATTTTAAAATGAATTTTATTCCTGTGATGACAAAGCTGAATTTTCAGCAGCTGTTTTTCCAGTCTTCAATATATATATATATATAATAACTACATGTTATTTAAACAATTATAAATAGAATATATAACTATATATATTTATACACTGTATATACACACAAATTTGATTAATTTATATGAACATTTATATATTTATAATATATATAAATATATACTTTTTAAGTGGGAGAACTTGCACAATTGGTGGCTGACTAAATACTTTTTTTCCCCACTGTATATATATATATATATATATATATATCTCAAACAAATTTAGATGGGTCCATTGAACAATTTTATTTTTTCAATTTATTTAAGTGAAACGCAACACTCACCCCTTCATCATCATCCTCATTCTTCAACTTGTCAGCGATATATCGGACCCCCTTCACAGCCTCCTCCATGTCTGCAGAGCACTTTACTGCCATTCGCTTACGAAATTCTGTGCTTTCCTGCAACTCGCCAGGTCTCCAACCAATGTGCTTGGCATCTTCATTGACAAAGAAGGTGGAATCAGTCTCATCTGCCTCACTTTTTGCTGGGTGATCAGATGAAGAGCACTGCTGGTGCTTCCTGTGAAATTTCTCACGTTTGTTGGACTCTCCCGGTCGTCGCATGAATAGGAAACCAGGCAAACGGAACAGGAAGTAGTATTTGACCCACTTGGGCATATTGTGTGTGCTTGGGGAACGATGGTGCACGTTTAGCACACACACACTTGTAACAATTGAAAAAGTCACCAAGACCATGGAGAACATCAAGTACTTTCCAATGAGGGGCACAGCGAGTGAGGTCGGCGGTACGATTTTGGAAATAAGCAAGAGGAACACAGTTAAGGCCAGAAGAACAGAGATACACAAAGTCATCTTCTCCCCACAGTCTGATGGGAGGTAAAAAACTAAGATGGCCAGTGAAGTGATGAGAACACATGGGATGATTAAGTTAATGGTATAGAACAGCGGTTTGCGTCTGATGATAAAATCATACGTTATATCCAAATATGTGGCGTCATTTGGGTCTTCGTTTTTGCGACCAGGCAAGGACACAATATCCCATTCGCCACTTGGCTTGAAGTCATCTCGGCTGGCAAAGTCCGACAGCAAGATGAGGTCGATTTCTGTGTGGTCATAAGTCCATGAGCGGAACTTGAGTGTGCAGTTTTGCTGGTCAAAGGGGAAGTCCCGGACCTCAATTTTACAGGCACTCTTATAAATGGCTGGTGGTAGCCAGGCAACCTCGCCGTTATTTGACACGACCGCATTGGAGTAGAAAGACACTTCATATGTCCCATCAGCACTAAAAATGACAAAGACGTTGTTTTAAATGTGTTGTTTTAAATATAAAAAGCAAAGTATCCTTTTTTGCTTGTGTGCATGATAAAGTGCATAATAAAGGAAAGTTAAAGCTGATACTCTCATCCTGAGTGCCAGCTCATCATGCGAAAAACGCTGTCATTCTAATATCAGTCTCAGTTCCTGAGATTAATGTAGTAACTCTGTCCTAGGTAAAGGTGAAACCCTGTCCAAATCCTGCATTGATGCACCATTGTAAAAAGATTACAAAATGAGTCTCCTGCTGCAACCTGTATTTTTTATAAGGATTCAACCTTTGAATAAATAAAACCTCTTTTTATAAATTATTTAAAGGGATAGTTCAGCAAAAAATGAACATAATTTACCCTCATGTCGTTCCAAACCTGTATGACTCTTTCTTCTACAACACACTTAAAGATATTTTGAAGTTTTTGGTCATGCAATGAAAGACACTGAGATCCAGTGCGGTTCTTAGCCCCACAGATTTTCAGTGTATCAGCAAAACAATTCAAAAATATTCTCTTTTGTTTTCTACAACACAAAAAAAGAAAGACAGATTTGGAACGACGTGAGGGTGAATAAAAGACAACAGAAGGGCTGGAAAATTTCTCACTTGTTGTACAGGACAATGTCAGGCAGCCATATATGCTGGGAGGGAAGGCGAACTTTCCTGATCCCTTCATACTCCTCTGGATCCCACATCAACCGGTAATCATTCCATACCTGCAAAAGACACATCATTTAGAAATACTTTTATTGTTTATTTATTTAAATTACAACCCAAACACAAAAGTTCCGCTTCTCTTACCTGAGTGAGCCAACAGTTTGTGGTCATGATCTGCTCTCTCTCATTCTGAAATACAAACATAAACATATTATAAACATTGAATTAATAAAATGTGCCATGTGTGGCAGCTCTTCATGTTTCAACTACCCACCACACTGATGAGCTGGGCAAGGGACACTTGGATTGCAATGGTGACCTGCTGGCTCTTGTTGACTGCCGGACGGATCAGCTTGTTGTATCGGTCAGGGGAGAGTAAGTAGTTTACTAAACGTTCCTCCACCTCTGCACACCATACAGCTGAAAAACAGACGTTAAAAATGTTTTCTTTAAAAAAGGTTCTGAATTGAATGGAAGAAATGGTTTACTTGGGATTTATCTAAATGACTTAAGCTAATTAATTGCACACAAAATTTTCAACGTGTCAAGCACGTTTACACACTGCCTCCGAAACTTTTGTCTGTCATAAAAAATTTGGATCAGGTTCGATTTTCTGCGTTTTCGCGTCCATAGCAAACATTTTGATAGGAATGATGATTATGAAAAAAAAAATTTTTTAAACGCATACGAAAATTTCGGACTCGAGTGTGCAAGGACTTTTAGGCTGATGATACAGGGGGCAACTTTTTGAGCATTGTTGCTTGGTCACTTTCTCAATGAGAATGGGTAACAAATTTCTATCTGGATACTTTAGATTGCTTGTGGGCCCTGTGTTTCATCTGGTTGCCCATTGACAGCAACATTGCTCAAAAAGTTGCCCCGTGTATCAGCAGCCTTACACATATGTAATCCACACAGAATTTGTAACACCATGCAAAATTAACACAACTTTAACAAATTAACACAAGTGACAAATTGGTTTTGGTTGGTAAATAATTTTAATAATTTTTTTAATAATTTAAATATATTTTAACCATTGTGCTTTGTTTAAAAAAAATTCAAATTAAAAATGAAAATCGGGGTTCCTGGTCAATTTCTCATTATGCTATATTATCACTACATCTCATTCAATCATTTGTCAACATGTTTTATTTCAATTAGCACAGGTTTTTGCATTTATTTTTTGGAACTGATATATTATAGACCTCATTCTTATGCAAATTGATACATTGACCTGAGCTTATGCACCTCATTTTTTTAGTAAAAAGAAAAACATTATTTATAGATAATTTTGGCAATATTTAGTCAAAAACTAAGGTCAGATCAATGATGCCTACAATCAATTAGTTCCAAAAAGAAATATAAAACCTGTGAAAATGTAAAAGAAAAGCAGCTCATAAATAGATTGAATCCAATATTTACAAATAATATTGCATAATGAGAAATGTATAGGCCATTTCTTGTAGGCTGTTTTTTTTTTTTCTGTGAACACCACAAGTGTGACAAGGTGTGGGTAAAATCCAAAAATTATCAAGAAACTTTTGGGAAGTTGTTTTACCCTGTGGGAGGAAAATCTTACTGTTGTGTATCTTCTAACAGCTTTTACATTAAAGGAAAATTTACCAAACAGAATTTTCTACTGTTTTCATAACTCCACTATAAATATATACAGTCATAGACACAGAACTATATTTTAAGGAAACAATATGAAGTTGCATGGCCAATAAAAACATTTTATGATTGATTTTATTAGATTTTCTACATTTACTCGTCATTGGCACATGCAAATAAGGGTAGATTTGAACAGGCAGGCCAAAAAGTACGTTTCAGAAAGAAGAAAAGAGAAAGCCAAAAACACTACTGGTGTTTCTGTGCCACTGTCTCTAAGGGACAGCAAGTCAGGACAAATGACATCACTCTGTGGACAAGCAGTGCACTCTGGGGACAATGAGTACAGAGACTACAAGATTAAAGTTGACAGTAGAAGCACTGGGGCAGCAGTCAGCATTCAACACACAATCACCCAGCCTGTGCTCAGTGAGACATACTCCATCTGACTAACAGCTCAACAAGTACAGCTGAAACATGTGACAAATTAATGAATGCTGTGATAAGCCACTTTGGGAGCCATGTGAGCAAACCAAGCAGAACCAATCTGAAACTCTCCAAGATTTTCTCAAAGCTGAGAGTAAAGGTTTTCATACACAACCATTTTTGAGAACACATTTTTGGAGGTTATTATTCAAAACAGCAGAGGCGTCAGAATGTGTATGTGCACTTATAAATAAACACTTTATTAACTTCTAAAGCTACCTTTTCATGTCCATTCAATGTTTTATGACCTGACTTTTCTCAGCAAATAGTGATATATCAAATGAATTAATCCACTAATTATATAATTGACTAATTTATTCAACTGACAGCCCTGCTCTGAATATTTCTGCAAAATAAGGAATGTCTCTATGCACATGTTGATGCTACCTGTGGTAAATATCTCTCATAAAGGTCAAATATCATTATCCCTTCAAAAGAACTAACACATCCATTATTATGAATCCAGATAGTTACATAATGAGACCCATTCATCTGTAAATAAGATGCACCGAAGCAACAATCCTCATGATTCACGGACAGCATGCGGAGGGTCACAGAAGCCCTATGCCACATCTCTCATTAAGACCCCATGGGGACGATCATTCTTTAATGCCAAACATGAGTCAGCGGTTCAGCCCATCACTGCCCCATCAGCACACATTCTCTTTATCACAAGCTCTCATATTACAGCATATGTGAAAGCAGAGTCTGACAGTAATTATCATATCAATTATCATGGGGGGAAGTCGTGGCCTAATGGTTAGAGAGTCGGACTCATAACCCAAAGGTTGTGGGTTCGAGTCTCGTACCGGCAGGGATTGTAGGTGGGGGGAGTGAATGTACAGCGCTTTCTCCCACCTTCAATACCACGACAAGGTGCCCTTGAGCAAGGCACCGAATCCCCAACTGCTCCCCGGGCGCCGCAGCATAAATGGCTGCCCACTGCTCCGGGTGTGTGTTCACGGTTTGTGTGTGTTCACTGCTGTGTGTGTGCACTTTGGATGGGTAAATGCAGAGCACTAATTCCGAGTATGGGTCACCATACTTGGCCACATGTCACTTCACCTTTCACTTTATAATGAGGGTTTAGTAAGCAAAATGATATGACCATAAATGAACACTACAAGCACAGAACTAATCATGTTACTTTTCATTCCCAGTTGTGTCAGGTTACGCATTATGGGCAACATATTGGAACATCTTAAAAATCAGACTACTGGAAGATATTTTATTATTACAAAAAAAAAATTTTTTGTTTTTTTTTGTTGGTTTGTTTACTTGCATATTAAAAACATATAACTACTGTATAACATAACTGTTATATAAAAATATATATGACCTATTTAGCCTTTTTAGTTCTTGATTTATGAGCAATTCTGTATGGAAGTCTGTTTCTTATGAAAGCGTCTTTCCGCCACAGAAAAAAAAGGTGACTTTTTAATCTCAGATTTTGGACTTTTCTTTTTCTTCACAAATAAAATAAATCTGCAATTCTGTTTTGTGAGATTAAAAGTCACAATTATCTTTTTTATTATTTTTCATTCCGTGACAGAAAAAAAAGGAATTACTAGAAGTAAGCTCAGAATTCAGAGAAAAAAGTCCGAATTGCAATACGTAAGCTCAGAATTATGAGAAAGCAAGAATTTTGAGTTTACATCTCTGAATTCTGACTTTCTTTTCAGAGTCACAAGAAACAAAAATCCAATATAAACTCAGAATTGCAGGAAAAATTAAGTGTGAAATAAAATTCACAATAAACTTTTTTATACCATGGCAGAAACGGGCTTCCGTATTTTCTGCTTCAGAGTAAAAAATAAAAAAGTCACTTCAACTATTTATCTCACAAGTGTGATATATTTCTTGGGATTGTCACTACCAGTTTGGACTTCTCCTAATTGTGTCTCACAATGTGACTTTATAACTCACAATTACAACTTTAAACAGTATCTCTCAATGTGAGATTTTAAACTTTTTTTAATTATTATTATATTTTTTAGGTGGCTTCTACAATTATGAAAGAATGAAAACTGTTCTCAACACCAGTGTATTTGATCGGTCTATTAGTCTTGAAAAATCAAGACTTTTTTTTAAACATAATAGTAAAAGGTTAAATTCCTGTCTAAAAGTTTACGTATAAAAAAACTTTGCACTGTTATGTCAAATGTTTCTCCAAACTCTGTAATATATCTAACTATCTTTGTGCTTTTGAGGCACAACTGAACTGTCAATCATTGTACTTCCTTTCTTAGAGCAATTGTTTCCAACTGAGACTCCACTATAGTGATGACTGCATTCGTTAGGCTAAGTTACCCAATATAATAATTATAAAAAGAAAAAACTCAGTAAAACAATGGTTCGAGAATCGAGATTATAACATCGTCAGCATAAACACACTGTTTCAAATGACTATTTAGTATGGAGGATGCTGTCTAGAGTGGTGACTAATATCTGTGGAATACCCTATGAAAAAAGTGTTACTAAACCCCCGACTTAATCAGACAAGCCCCATGTCCTGCTTCAGGGCTCTTCACAAAAACACACACTCTCCTAAACAACTAAGGCAGGACAGGGGCTTGGAAAGAAACACACCAGATTATACACAACAACACACACACACACGCTCACAGTTGCATGCACTGAGCTTTTCCACCCCGGTGCACTTTAACTCTGTGAATAATTCAGCTGCACTAAAATAAAACCTGCCTCATCACACAGACAGCAGCAGCAGATACACACCAACACAGACAAACACACACAGACCTAGTCTAACTCTCAGAATACCGAATCCAACAACTTACATATATATACATATACACATATTCACTAGCTATGGCTCAACAGTTACCCTAGTGCCACATTTCAGTGTTTGAGAGAGTCAAATCCACTTCATGCTACACAATTTCAGTTTGCATTAGTTTAAGAATCTGAGACTGTGTGGGGGTATAAGTATATCACACTTTTTCAGGAATCCAAGAACGTGTTTCACAATTCCTACAGAGACTGATACCCCATAATTACACATTGAGTAGATGGCTTGTTCACTTATTCTTTTCAACATGTTGGGATTATCTCCAAACTTTACAAAACATGATTCAGGTATAACTTCTATTTATTGGGCAGAGCATGTTATTTCACGCCTTTTTGAGGTTTTAATGTGTTAATACTTTAAAACTACACTACATTTATAAAAAATATAATATACTTATTCATCAAAAATGCATTAAATTAAATTAAAATAAATGCATTTTTTTCTTCTTTTTTACTTTACATTTACAAAGAATGTTGAAAAAATGTATCACAGTTTTCACATTGATAATAATAATAAGAAGAAATGCTTACTGAGCACCAAATCAGCTTATTAGAATGATTTCTGAAGGATCATAGGACAAAGAAGATTGAAGTAATGGCTGTTGAAAATTCAGCTTTGCCACCACAGGAATAAATTACATTTTAAAATATAAAATTATTTTAAGCTGTGATAATATTTCACAATTTGTATTGTTTTTAATCAAAAGAATGCAGCTTTGGTGAGCATAAGAAACTTCTTTCAAAAGCATTTTAAAATCATGCCAACCCCAAACTTTTGAACTGTTCTTGTAATTTTAGTTTTTTTTATAATGTCAGAAACGCTGTATTACACTTCTCATGTTTTTTGCATCTTTATGATGAATTGCTTGCTGTATTCCTTATTTGTAAGTTGTTTAGGATAAAATTGTCAGCTAAATTAAAAATGTAAAATGTAGTGTACATATCTGATTGCTCATGTCATGACCTTGGTTACCTCTGTGTAACTGACTCACTACTTAATGAGTGGAAATACTTCAGCAATAAAAATCATTAATGGAAGCAGTGATACAGGGATCAATACTGCTAATGGCAATCACAACAGTTAGAAATAGTACTTATCCATAGCTTATACAAGGGCTTACTTTACTTTTAGTTAGAATGCAAGGTGTAATAAAAAGTAATTAATAGAGCTCACTTAAACACCACACCTTTTTTTTTTTACTTCAGCCAGCCATAATATATGTTTGCACCACACTATGTGCAAATGCATGGTTTGATAATACATGGAAGCAATCAAACGCATCAATTCAGGTATTTAATAACAAAATATTTTAAATCGAATTTTGTGCACAAACAAGACTTCAAAAAAGCTGTCCTTCAAAGCAACAAGAACTTCTGAAGTCTAGGTTTATTCTGTATATGTGTGTGCGCACATGCTCATGAATGCGTTTAAGAGACCCTCTCTGCAGCTCTGACTCACTGAGCAAAAGATCTAATCAGAGTTATGACAGAGTTAGCATAAGCATGCCTCAAGAACCAAAACACACACAGATATACACACACGTTATCACCATGCATGCCCTAAAATGGACTGAAAAAGACACTCTGATACTGAATTGCTTACGTTTCCCTTCACTACTACACAGAGATCAAGAAAACACGTGACCATGCAACCTTGATGAAGGGTCTATTCCAGGGATCCTCAAATCTGGCCCACGAGATCCACTTTCCTGCAGAGTTTAGCTCTAACCCTAATCAAACACACCTGAGCATGCTAATCAATGTCTTCAGGATCATTAGAAAATCACAGCTAGGTGAGTTTGATCAGGGTTGGAGCTAAACTCTGCAGCGCATTGGCCCTCCAGGGCAAGATTTGAGGAACCCTGGTCTATTCTATATACCTATTCATTGTAAATTATCTAACAGCTCATTCATGTTCAGTGCGAGACTGATCGATGATTTTAAGTAATAAAGTCATCCTTCATACTCAATGAAACACGATGCACTCACAAAAGGCTCTCTGCTGTGTGAGCACTGAAGTGATGCTTCACAGTTGGAAACAGATCTGTGAGTGAACTGAGCTATGGGGCACAGAGAACGTGCCATAATGTGGACTGACCCAATTTAACCCCTTAATGCCACTGGTTACAGGTCTAAAGAGAGATGAGAGCAATGAGTTTTCAACTATAAATAAAAGCACAGGTTGTATTGATTTCATGTGCATCTTTTACATGTCTAGAGTAAATAATGTGACAAAGAGCTATTTAATGCTTGTTTACCCTCCTGAAAATTTATTTCTGTATCAAAGCTTCACAAAAGCAAGCACTACCTCTGATAATACAGTTGCAACCACCATATTAAGTACATATATTATATAGCAAGAGCTATTAATTAAATAAATTATTATAAATTCAATAAAATTGATCTAGCTCAAGTCATACTCATAATATACAAAGATTTCATTGGTCACATTTGTGACCAGCCAGTGTTAAATAACTGATTGATTTACACTATAACAATGTATATTGATTCAATTAAATAAACAATCATTTAATTGTATTTTTATTTTCCCCATAATTGTGCTAATTTATCGTTTTCAATTGTCTTATTTAACAACTGCGCATTTTGTGATGACCAATTTTGACTGTCACTATTGTAACCAGACGTAAAACACACATTCACTAACTTTTTAACTAAAAAAATAAATAATTAAGCACATTTAAAACTTAAATGTATTAAACTAACAGAAGTTAAGATCCTAAGTTTTAATGATAAAGCAATCGATCATTGAAAGTAACACACATCAATGGAAAAAGAGCTCCATGCTTACTCGCCACGGTGAGCGCAACAAACCACAGTCCTGAAGCCATCGGAGCTGTCATCTCCTGCAGGAGCCCCTCCGTCCACACTTACAACAACCGACAGGCAAAGATCGCGTCTTTACAGATCCATTTTCCCCGCACACTTCACAACGACAGTCCCTGCGACAGAGACAAACAGATGTGAGTACGCGAACACGCGGGATCCGGGCTTCTTATGCCCTCCGATTGTGAAAAAATCGAGCGTGTCTTACGCCTGGAGAGTTGTTCGGTTCCTTTTCAGTGATAATCAGCCACAAACACTAACGTTATGATAAAAGGTCTTTGGGGCTTTCTCTTCTGCACGCGAACTGACTCGCGCTCTCTCGGCAGACTGTGCGCTTCTCTTGCAACCGCGGCAGACTTGACATCCGCGAGCGCAATCAAGCCATCAACTTATGTAAAAACGAGTCTTCTACCACTTAAATACAGTTCACAGTCCACAGGGCATATTATTAAAAATATTTCAACAATCCATTTGTCTTTCCCATACCATCGATTTTAATGTCGTTTTAAATATATACACAATTTAGCAGGTGTTGATGGCCCAGTGTGATAATATAAGCTATGATAATTACTGGCTCAAGTGCACATGGTTAAAAGAACTGCAAATTGCCACTGTGTCTTGGGCTAGGTGTGCGTCACGGGGGAGGACAGTTTGCTGTTGTGTGTTCTGCACCATGGAGCATAAGAAACGGTCTTAATTCACATTTACATGAGTTGGTTTTTCAGTTCTTCTCATTATGGGAGACACTGAGAAGTTGTCAGAAGGATTATATCTCACGAACTGTTTTGAACTTACAGAAAAGTATGCTGCTAGTTCAAAAACCCCTTAAAGTGTAATACATTTTGTTGTCAAAACTTATATTTTTTGCTATATACAAAGTAAATAATGTGAACACCATGAATCCACAACAGCATATTCAGGCTAGAATCACCTATATGATAAATATAATAAAGATACATTTCAACCAAAATGCATTTTCCGTATTATGTTGGGGAAATTTGGCACACGAGTTACTGGTCAAAACAATGGTTCAGTGTTACCATGTACACTTCTGGTCAAAAGTATGGAATAACTAAGATTTTGATTAAAGAAGACTCTTTTCATGGCTCACCTAAAGCTGCATATATTTGATTAAAAATACAGTAAAAATCAATATTGTGAAATATTATTACAATTTTCTTTTTTAATATATTTTAAAATGTAATTTATTCCTGTGATGACAAAGCAAAATTTTCAGCAGCCATTACTCCAGACTTCAAATGATATGATTCTTTAGAAATCATTCTAATATGCTGATTTAGTGCTCAGGAAACATTGCATTATCATCATCAATGTTGAAAAAAATTGTGCTGTTTAATATTTTTCTGGAAACTGTGATTACCTTTTTTTCAGGATTGTTTGAGAACGTTCAAAAGAACAGCATTTATTGGAAATAGCAATCTTTTGTTAAGTCTTTACTGTTCTTTTAAATTATAATAATATTTCACAATATTATTATTTGTTTGATCAAATAAATGCAGCCTTAGTGAGCATAAGAGATTTCTTACCAAAACATTTGAAAACTTTGACTACTAGTGTATTTTTTGCCATATGTTTTGGCCTTCACAACTGTTTTCCTTGTTAAATGAAGCTGAAAAGCCTATAGTAGGCGGTCTAGTAGCAAGTCATTATTGTGACAACATGCCCCAGCCCACTAATGTCAATGTGTCACATTAACAGTAATATTTTTTGTTGCCAATGATGGTGCAAATATTCCAAAATATTGCAGCCAAGACTTTAATCCATACATGAGTGTCAAGTTCAGAATGAAAAGAGCTCATTGCAGTTTACTGCAGTTTCTCAGCTGCTCACTTCAAAGGATAAATATATTGCTAGAAAAGCATTGTTTTCTTAATTAACTTTCAATGAACTTAATTAACCATGAAAACCCCAATCACGGACGCAAATTAATCTCTCACACCCTGTCACACATAAAATCTCATGAGGAAAGACATCACACAAAACGTCGCAAAGCAGTGGACCCTTGAGGCGAAGTACAAAGCAAAGGCCTGACGTTATGGTCCTAGAACAGGACAAAATAGGACTCTCGTCTTTCCACAAACCCTCTGCAGTGAATGCACGCCTGAGTGTGAGAAATCAAGAAAACATGAAAGCAAGAAACAGAGAGTCAAAGAAGGCATTAAGGTCAGTGATTCTACAAAGTGGCTATGGATCTTTAAACTTCCTAAGCCATTCATGCATACACAAACATTTTCATACAGAAGCATGCACATACTCAAGGCTCTCTCACTCAACCATGCCCAAATGTTACAGCCATTAGTGTTGGGTAAATGGCTGTTAATTTAATTTAGTCTGAGTGAAAGAGGACCTCACATAATGTTACCTGATACAGACAAAAATAATGAAATACACAAACAATTCACTATCGATTTCTGCACAGTTACATGTTTATTCTAATATGCAGCCTTTTGAGGACACATCTGAAATATCTTTTTTTGAGCCTGACAGTAACATTGTAGTATGTTAACAAACTGCAGTAACATTTTGATTAATTAATCTAAACAGAAAACGTAATCTTCCCAAAGCTGATGAATTGTTTTGCTTTATTCTGAGCACAATAAAGCATGTGTGGAGCAAATATAAACATACCTACATTCACCGGCATTTACGTATTGCCCTTTTCTGACTGTCTGCAGCATGAAGTCTGGTTAGCCATCCCTCTCATGCTCCAATTCCCCCAATAGGAGGTTGTTTGGGGACAGAAGCAGACTGCAGCATAAAGATTTCAACGCTAACTGACATTAGCTCACCATTCTGATGCCTTATGTTTACACATCAGAAGCACTCATCCATGGACTTTCAACATGTTCTTACACAGAACATGGCAGTTTACCTAATGCATATCCAGGATAAACCACTTTAATCTTCAGCATCTGGTGGGTGATGGTTAGTCACTTCAGTCATCTGATCTCCAGAAGGTGAAAATTGCTTCATTCATTCTTTGCTTGGGCTGAAAACACAAGCCAAATGCATCTGGCTGAGATAAATTAAATAAAACAATTTTAAAATTGTCTTTACAAAAAACATTAATAATATTGCACAAACCTTTCAAACCATGTATGGACATATGTAATAAATAAATATAGTGTAGCCTACATATTTAAATTGCACCATATAAATCCTTGCCAATAACCAAGCCAATATAATTTATCAGAGGTCGATCACCATTTCATCACTACTATGATAGTAAATATTCCTACTCTAGTCTTTAACTTTCTGTGTAACATATCTACTATACCGTTTTTTTCCATGAGCTTAAAATAAACCACGTGTAAAATCTGCTAATAACCAAATCACAACGTGTGAAAAAAATCTGCTTAATTTGGAAGACTGCTACACGGAATGAACAACACAGGGGAAGCTAAATCTACCTAAAGAGTAATAAAAGAACATTATGTTGTTTCAGCAACGAAGTCGAATTTCTGCCCAATTCATAAAAAACTGCATTTATTTGCACATTTAAGGTTTATTTACGTCTTTTCTTATAGCGCCATCTTGTGGTGAACTACAGTCCAGGACCCTGCCTGACCGTGAAGATAATCAAGTTTGTACTTTCTTAGAAAACAAGGATTCAGATTTTAATCTTAACATCTTACTGTCACTTTGAAGGATTTTAATGTATATGACTTTTGAAGCATATTAGTCTATATGTTTTAAACCTAAGCCTAACATTAACCAGTTGGAAAATCTTAAACTCTATAAGCCTTGATGATTTGAGTGATTGACTTCACTTTTAGATGAGCTAACTTGAAAAAGCCTCACTTTTATTTAATAAATCTAATTAATTTTTTTCTTTAAAAAAATGTCTAAAACTATTTTTTTTTCCTGTGGAAGTTACGCGTTTTAGATTATTAACAGCAGTCCACAAAACAACATTTTTTCTGTTATGTATATTTTATGACATTTTATGTTATGTACATTTTTATTATTGTTTTATAGATATTTTTTGGATTATTTTAATGTTATATGCATAGCTTTCCCAGACTAGATCCCCAGTCCTTTATCTCGGTATGAGGACTTCCTTTCGGAAAGACTCCACAGCACCATCATCACCGTTCAGTTCCCAAACAAACTTTACCAACTCACACTCACTCCGCAACTTTTCCTCCAGCACCCTCCATCGAATAGTCCCGTCTCCAGCGAGCTCCGCTGGGAAAACAAAAGCAGAAATGTCCCCTCCGTCCGCACGGCTTCAAACCAAACCCGTGATAACATGTCTGAAGACGTTTCTGTTCTCGTACAGTCTGATTTTCTGGGTGAGTTAGTGTTTTCATCAGATTTGCCGTTAGCTTGAGGCGGCTATCAGCACGGCTACCTCACTCTGAACAATGGGCTCAGTCAACGAACGGTTCGAACTCTTAGTGTAATCCTCGTTCAGATTTTTAAGATTTCTTTATGAAAAATAAGATACATTTCTAAACATCATTTAGATGTTTATTTATCTTCTGATTAGCAAAAATACTTACACAAAGATTTACACAGATCCTCTCGATTTCCTTTTATTGTTAACGGCTTGCTTAAGGATGCGTCGAATAATTGTAGATTTTCCCAGCATTTTAAATTTATATACCAAAAGTATGAAATGAAACTTAAATTTTGGGATATAGGTTCAAATTTATTAAAGACGAATAAATACGAAATGTCGCTGCCTTGTGTAACGTTACTTTGCCAAGAATAGTCACAGCTGTTTTGATCGCTGTTCAAATATATTGATCTAAGTTACAGAGATTCAATAAGGGAACTGATATAAACCGTTCATCAAACGTGGCCTAAATGGGTGCGAAGTCCGATGCAGCACTTTTATCTCGACTAATTATTGCTATTCACTGTGATTTTCCGCTGGCAGGGGACAGATGGTCATGTTTATAAAGTGGATAAAGTAAAGTAATAGTCCCAAGACTCAGACCCAATCAGTTGCTTATGATCGAAATTATAACTCTTGTCATTTATTTACCCTTGGCAGTAATACACATAACCAAACAGTAAATAGGCTTGTCACTGCACCACACTATTATAAATTGGAAAAAAAAAACGTACAGGTTTCAAAGTCATCAATATCATAGCATAACATAAATTAATAACTCCATTCTACAACTACTATAAAATATCCATCTTTATCCACATACATACGTTTAACTTTACGCATGTACTATATCAGGGATAGCGAACGTCGGGCCTGGAGAGTTTTGCTTCAGCCCTAATCAAACACACCTGAACAAGCTGATCAAGGTCTGAAGGGTTACTAGGAAGCTACGGGCAGGTGAGTTTTTATTAGGGTTGGAGCTGAGCTCTGCAGGACTGCGGCTCTCCAGGACCGGAGTTCGCCACCCCTGTACTATATAGTTAATCTCAACTGCATGATTAATTAAAGGGGTCATATGATGCGATTTAAATTTTTCCTTTCTCTTTGGAGTGTTACAAGCTCTTGGTGCATAAAGAGTAAAGTTGCAAAGACTAAAGTCTCAAATTCAAAGAGATTTTCTTTATAAAAGTTATTTTATTTTATTTTTATTTTTTTATTACCTTAGATGTCCAAAACTGTAATTTTTCACACACACAAAAAAACATCTTGATGCAACATTTTACAAAAATCAAGATTAAATATATTTGGTTGAAATCCCATGTTATAAAAGATGAAGTGCTATGCAGGCTATTTAAGACAATATTGGCTGATTAGACGGCAATGCTGACCTAAAATGCAAAATGTCTATATCCCCCAGCGACTTAACACTGCTTTTGTGCTCCAGGGACACATTTGTGGTTACTTTAAGGTATTTTTAAAAATACTTTTTATTACCTTATGTCTAAAACTGTCATTTTTCACACACACACACAAAAAAAATTTACATCTTGTTGCAACATTTTACAAAAATCAAGATTGAATAGATTTGGTCAAAATCCCATGTTATAAACGATGAAGTGCTATGCAGGCTGTTTAAGACAATATTGGCTGATTAGACGCAATGCAATGCAAAGTGTTTGCCCTCTCTCTCTCTCTCTCTCTCTCTCTCTTCACCGTTCCCACATCTCAGACCTCAAATACATAAAATATCACCCTTTTTAGACCTAGTTTCTGAAGTAAAGAGTAAAGAAAATACTATACAAAGCTTATTGAATCAACCAGGGGCCAGTCCATAGCCACCATGTTAAGACCGTCTTAAGAACTAGTTTGACCAACTAGCAATTGCCAAGGAGAAATCAGTCTTACTTTTTTTCAATGCAAATAAGACCAATCTACCTTTTCATAACTGAATTAAAAAAGTTATGACCAGTCTTGAAGAAAAAAATTAGATGACTAACTTTTTAAGACTAGTTTAAACAGTTTATGCAACCAGTCCCAGTTCTTTATTTACTCTTGTAAGATTACAAGTACCCTTGCAAGAACTACCCCCCCCTCCACTCACC
>NW_015505346.1:1557358-1565039 GCF_001515645.1 Sinocyclocheilus grahami | reverse complement strand
GAGAACACCCCCCCCCCCCCCCCATCATAAAAACAATTTCTCATAGGATCTAAGCAAATCCCATAGGTGACCTATTTTGATCTAAAAAAAGTGAATTGTCACTGAAAGGTGAGGAGTTTGCATCTATGATATGAAAGCTTAATATCTACAGCCCAACATTTGGAGTCGTATTGCTGCATGACTGCTTAATTTTTTAACAGTTGGAAAAAATAGTCTCATAAAACATAAATAGAAAGTAAACCGGCTCATATAATATTGATTTTTACCTTACAAGGTTGATGATCATTTCTGAATGTTTTAAATATTTTAAGATTTTCAGGTCTTATTTTGTACCGTTTTTCTTGAAATTTGATTATGTTTTGAAAATTTTGTTGATTTTGTTTTTAAGCATTTTCTCTTTTCCCCCTCCCTTATAGTATGCTATGTTCCTGATGGTGGTGTTCTTAGCTGAACTAGTGGCAGGTATATCCGGCTTTATTTTCAGACACGAGGTAATTATATATATTTTTTTATGTTTACGTACAGTATTTCAAATACCATCTGATGTCTACAGCCAAATAATGTTTTCACTTTTTTTTTTTTTTAAGATTAAATCAGTGCTTCAAGGTGTCTATAATAAAGCTGAATCAGTCTACAGTGGTAAGGGCAATGAAGATCTGGACAGAATCCAGAGAACAGTAAGCACGTATTTGTTTTATTGGGAGCAGTACAAAACAGGGATTACATCAAACTTCACTTATCTGCTTAAATGTTATTTTGAGGAATGTAATTTATTTATTTTGTCATTTGTAGCTGCAATGCTGTGGAGAAAAGAACTACACCAGCTGGGCAAACAAGGATTACTTCAAAAAAGAGGGCATCCCCAACAGCTGCTGCAACATAACTGCTGGTGTAAACTGCACTTCTGCAGAACTTAAAGATCTTAACACGGCTGCAGCAGTGGTATATCAACGGGTAAGATCTCTGCTGTATCTAAACACTCCTACATCAACAAAATCATAAGAGTTATTCTGAATTCTGGTACAAAAATAATCCTTCTCTTGTAGGGCTGTTTCTCCATGATGACTACAACATTGGAGGCCAATCTTGGAATTATTGCTGGAATTTCTTTTGGAATTGCGTTCTTCCAGGTACTCATCGTGTCCAGTTTTTTTAATATATATATATATATATGTCTGTAATGCATCTAATAATGTATGTTTTCCATTCAATTCCTCATCAGCTCATTGGGATATTCCTGGCATGTTGTCTGTCTCGCTATATCACCAACAACCAATATGAGATGGTGTAGTGATCCACAGGTATATTCTCTTACTCTTCCCATTAGGCTCTTCTTTTTAAAATGGCACAGTTTTGTGTTGTTCTATTACATGTCATTTAATGAGTATTTCGACTGATAAAAAATGACACAGTTCTCATTTAAGGGTTCTTACTGTCGCTTCTGTCTGATTACAGGGTATCAACTGGCGATCACAGAGAGCTGGACCTGACAAAAAGGGAAACCATTTAGTTTCAGTGTTTTGTATGTGTGCCTTAGCTAAACATTTCATTTTAGAGAATTTCTGACTGCTTTTTAAAGAATAGTTCTTGTTGGTAGCTACATTGAAGGGAAGGAACCGGTTTGCATTTGTTTTGCCAGAGTTGTAAATATAACAGCAATTGGATATACAGACGTTTGTAGAAAGTGCATGTGTTTTAGCCAGTGTTAAACCAAGAACCAGTTATGCAGTAAATAGTGTACTGCGCACCTTGACTTTTGTTTCATTGGAATTAACACATACTAAAACTTTGCATCTAGTAAAAAAAAAAAGTAGTACAATTTCTTGCATGCATCTAAAGTTCAACATTTTCTCAACATTTGCCAAATATTTTTGAGTGACTTAATAATTTGAGACATTTAAGACGTTATCCACTCAACATGTTACATAGGGAGTACTGTTTATGTCACCAGCAGTTCATTTTCAAGAAATAGTTTTAATACATGTACGTTCATTGCCATTTGGATTACTTCTGTGATAATGATGTGGTTATTTGCCATTTCTCTACAGTCTTTATTAATGTAGCAGCTATAGTGTTAATTGTAAGGTTATTGAATGTCATAGTGGTGATGTGCTGAAGAGAAAGGTTGTAGTGTCTCTTTAACTTTGTCTTCAAAATGTGAAATCTTTTGCCACCCAGGTTGATCAGGTAACAATATTTAACATGTACATACAAAGCTACAAATATCGCCATTATCTATACAGGGGTTGAGCTGTATTTAAAGACATATTTGCATTTGGATGGCAAATAAGGTGATGTATAATCCAGATTACTTTTTAAACTATAATTCTTTTCTCTCGTCACTCCAGCATAATCATACTGATTAGTTTTTGTCATAAAATAAACCACCCTCTGCGTTTTGTTAGCATATGGGTTACTTTTGGGGCATGTACACGTTGTATCTTTGTATGTCAACAGCCTGTTCTTTTTTTGTGCAAACTGTAAAATGCATAGGAACAATAAACTGTTTTATATGAACATAGACTTCAGACGTAGAACCACCAGATGGCGCTATCTATTTATTTATACGACTGTATTTAGCAATCTGAGTTAAGAACCAATGAAGAGTGGATCGAAAGCAGGTCCATAAGGGGGAGGTGTGCCATTTGGGACAGGACAGGCATATAATAAATAGAAATATAGCTAATAGTACTATCTGTGATCATTAAAAATTACTGTCCTAGAATGCTTTAAATCTAGCGGGCTGCACGTCGCATTATTGACATATGCGACACTGAATGACCATTTAGAGAAAGTAGTGGTTCGTAGGTTAAATCGCTATTTCTTTAATCACCACGAGCAAGAGCTCATAATTGAGCGCTGAAATCGATAACTGCGTTAAGAGTAAAGTAAATATTTGCACATCCTCTTGTGAAGAGATTATTATATCCTGTAAAAGATACCGACAGACGTCGACGCAGATGAAATGCTGAAGCTGGATTGGTCCGAAGGCCTGTCAATCACTTGCAGCTCTCCACACCATTGGACATGACGCTTCCCTGCCTGACGTCGACAGTATAAATGTTGTCAGTCCTCGACAGAGCTAACAGAAGAAGGGCGCTTTCTTCTCAGTTGTGGCGGTAGAAAATTGTGGCTGCTTCGTCAGTCCTTTATAGTTTATCTTTGGGTTATTCCAGTCCAGTAGACGGTTTCATCCAGGTTAGTCATTTGCATCTAAATCTTTTTGAGATTTATTGCGTCGTCAACTTGTCATTGCAAGGTCAGGTGAAGTAACGCTTGTGTCGTGTGTAGACGTGCAATGAACGGTTCTGCATGCTCGTTAGTGCAATATCAGAAAGGCATAGGCTTTTGATGAGATGTTTCATCTTAAACCTCGATTAATATTGTTTGGATGTTGATGCTTTAAATAGACAATGCTATCTATCTATATTAGCGACGCGAGGAACTAAAACGTTCTCCTTTTTAGCTATAATAATGATGTACGGATAAATCGGTCTTTTAGTTGATTCTTCACAATGAATCCGTTTAACCGCTTAAAAAGCGGCACTGAATCGAGAGGTTCTAGGTTGAACTCATTGAACCAAGAAATCGCGGAGTTGGATTCATTAAATGGCGGTCTTAACTATAATTTAGTGTTTAAAAGAAATGCAAGTTAACTTTCAGTTCGAGCTGAATCATGGCTGCAGCAACTGAATTGGGACACGTGAAACTGTAATAAACACTCTTAAATGTACCAACAAATGGCTTTATTCGAAGGTTTTACAACGCGTAATGTGCGATGTCGGGATAGACTTTGTCAGTCGGTTTGTCACTATTTAAAATGGTTGCCTTTATTGCAAGAGATTTAAGTCGGAGACCTTTTTGCATTTGCCTTTTGTTTTTGTTATTTTGATTGTACCCTTTCATTTCAGCTTTGCCATGATGCAGCTCAGCAGCGACACGCAATGCAACAAGCACTCGTTGCTCAACGTTATGAACCGGTTCATCGCTGCTGCCAACAACATGGATGAGACCATCATGGTGCCAAGCTTCCTGCGGGACGTGCCTCTGGAGGACCAGGACAGCCAAGCCTCTGTTAGTCACAATAACAACGAGCCCGCTTTCCCCAGCAAACAGAGGGACATGTATGAGCACTACCTGCTGCTAAAGTCCATCAAGAACGACATGGAGTGGGGCCTGCTGAAGAGGGAGATGGGCGGCAGCTTTCTAGAGATGGCAGTGACGCATGAAGAACCGCAGGTGAACGGAGGAGCTGCAGAGGAAGGCTCTGACCTGGAGGGCCAATTCCACTACCACCTCCATGGACTGTTTGCTGTTCTGTCCAAGCTCACGGTCCAGGCTGACCACCTCACGAATCGTTACAAGAGAGAAATCGGTGGAGGTAGCCTGTTGCGATAGGATTGACTTGTTTAGAAATAAAATGGACTATTTTTGAACCATTGGACTGGGAAGTGAATGGGTGGCAGTGGACCTAAAGGGCTTCAAATTCCCCTCTGCCATCAAAAAAGGGTTTCTTGCCCAAGTTGGTTGGCCTGTGGCCTGTCTTGGTGGTATCTGATGCTTTCAGGACGTTTCCTCTAGACACTAAAGGGCTATGAGATTAATGGGTATGGTTTTAAATCTCTGTATGCCAGGTCCGAAAGCCCTTGACGTTGTCATTTAAAGCTGTAGAAGAATGTGGATGCTGGTAATTCAATTCTTTCTATTAGCCAGCCAATGCCTTTTAATGAGGGGAATTTTTTTTTATGTATTAATGCTGCTCTTGTGCACTTGTCCATGTAAAATGGCGTGCCTTGTTTTCATTTCCCACTTGTGCTGTTCTCGTGTGTGTATGCTTGTCATGCATTGTATCTGTTTGAACAAGGCCCATATGAGTCTGTATGCCACTTGTTTCTGGTTTGTCCTAGAAGGTTTCAAGTTTTATATCATGCTGTAATATAGTGACTTATTGAAATAAAGCATTAACTTAAACTGCCTCACTGCGTTGTCTTCCTCCTGAGTGTTCCCTTGAATTTCCTCTCCTCTCAAGTGCAATAAGATGGCAACATTTACTGGAGGGCTGGGTCAAATATCTAATCCTAAATGGAGCTAGTGAGTATCTGCTAATCTAGTTTCGTAAGGGCTGTGTCTCTTGCATTGTGTGTGTGTGTGTTACAAAGGCAGGTTTGAGCTTGACTATTCATTAGTGTTCTCATGTTTGCAACGGCTTAAAGGGACGGTTCACTTCAAATTAAACTTGTCATTTACTCATGTCATTCCAAACCTGTATGCCTTTCTTCTGCAGCAGTCTAAAGCCCTTTTGTTTTTTTTAAAAGCATGTTGGTAAGCATGTGTTGGGGTGAGTACATTTTTGGATGGAATATCTTTAACTCCCTTGCACGACATGAGCACAGCTTGAAACCGGCGTTTTAAACTCCAATGCAGGCACTTCCATAAGAAATTACCTCATTCTTCAATATAGCGGTTCAAAGTGTATTTTTTTTTTTTTAATCTAATTAAAAGTATATCTAATCCTTTTAAGACACTGAGTTTTAATGCTCCGTTCTCAAGCATTGTGAGCGTTTGAAACCTCCAATCTAAACCGATTTTCTCAAAAGATAGTGTTTAGAGGAAATTGGTTTTATTTTTGCATTTTCCCAGCAAAACGTGCATGCATTTTATATTCACATCTTTATTCTGTGTGATTGAGTATGGACACTTCTTGAAAATGGGAACCCTTTTACCTTTCCAAACAAAGTATTTCTCATCATCACCATACTAAACGTTAACTGAACCATGAACAATACAACTCCGTAACTGTTCAAGCCGCAATTGTGGTAACACCCTGCCTTTGAAGTAATGTAGGTGGGTGGACCCAAAGAATTGGCAAAAGCAAACGTGAGAATCCCAGTAATAATCAAAATGTCTGCTTTGGCTATACAGAGGGGGCATTATGGTATATCAGACCAAATGTAGTCCAACCATCTGTCCGTTCAAGTGAAATAGGTCAGCGTGAGGCACACGAACTGTGCCAGGCGGTCACAGGAACAAATCTGCATGATCTATGAACCAGCAACTAGAGGGATTTGCAG
Organism: Sinocyclocheilus grahami; assembly: GCF_001515645.1. Lineage (NCBI taxonomy): Eukaryota > Metazoa > Chordata > Actinopteri > Cypriniformes > Cyprinidae > Sinocyclocheilus > Sinocyclocheilus grahami. The sequence continues at coordinate 1,558,968 of NW_015505346.1, read as the reverse complement.
CTGTCTTAAAATTTAATTTTAAAGCTTCAACCAAAATGTAGCATGGATCAAACATTAAAAGCAAGCCATTTATTTTGTTTCATTCACTCAGAATGCAGGATCCACATGCATGTATGCTAAAAAATGTAAGGATTATGATTTAGAGGAACACGTTTTCAGTAGGTTAAGCTATATCTTCTTGTGTCTCTAGGTTGCGCTGATACTTATTAACAGTGACCATGCAACTATGACAGACTAGCGTAAGGATAAAAACATTGTAAATCATAAAGGGACTCCTAAAAGCATAAATCAGTTTCAAAATGTTTGGCTGGATCAGCTCGTCCCTATGCCATGGTGCATTGAGCGACTACGTGATCAGGCAATCTAGACTTGGCCGGGCATGTCCAGTCTGCTGGATCATATCTAACAGCTGCCTTTTTCGTGCTCCCGTACATCTTGGCACCCGTTAGGGAACATTGCTAAACAAATGCAATGCTGGTGACTGGCATACATGCGTGAGACGTGGCAGAATGTTTCATGCACTCTTTTAGTTCAAATTTCAGCAGTTCAAATGAGAGAAAGGACTGTTTAGGATGAACCGATTCACTATAATGAATCAGACTTGGTGCTATACAGAGCCATTTAGGATGAACCGATTCAATGGTGTGAATCATAAATCCTAAATGTTGTAAGTGGAAAACGTAGTTAAGTTAGTATTGTCGCTACACTGCTACTTAACGTTATGGTCCTAGGTAATTTATTAATGCATTTTGGCATAATGTTGGGTGGCTGACAGCTGTTAGTAATACTATGGTGAGATGTTCAGCTGGTTTGGGTAAGGAGATGCTCACGCCACTCAGCCTGACAATACTAGGCCTTGTGTTGTATAATGAGAGCCTGTGTGTTCCATCACAGCATTACCAATCTGTCTTTGTACAACCTCTCCGTGCTAGAGGCCGAGCTTTCACACCACCCACTGGGCATAAAATATCTTTGTAATTGTTTCTGAAATTTACAAACAATTTCTGAATTTTTTTTTTTTTTTTGTGATTGTAAGTGTCCTGTCTGTCTTTTGTCTTTGTCTTTTGTCTACGTGATAAAGTAATTGTGAGTTAACCTGTTGAAATGCAACACAAATTTCAGACTTTGTCTGACAAAGTTGTATTGTATTGTGTCATACACTAATTTTGATGTGTATGCCTATTTCTGCAATTTGTTAAAAATACATCTCTGTGAGAACATGTAGTGAACATGAAAGCAAGCCAGTAGCATTATGTTTCCTCTTTCACCTTAGAGCGCAAATTAGACATTTAACTGTTTACAAAAAAAAAACAATTAACTGTTTAACTAAAAGTCCATTTCCCCCTCAGAATTAATAAAGGGTTTGTGATAATATTTATTAATATTTTGAATCCTTTTCTTCAGGTTTCTTTTTAATTTTAGTTTAGTTTTGTTGTGCTTTAGTCAGTTTATTAGTTTTTGTTTAAATTTTAGCTTTAATTTATTTTACTTTTAATAATTGTAACAATTTAGTATTACATTTTATTTCTGTTAGTTGCCAAGGCAAATTTAAGTTTTTCATCTATTTTTGTTTTATTTTATTTATTAACAGCCTTATTTTATATATATAT
>NW_015505346.1:1529460-1557097 GCF_001515645.1 Sinocyclocheilus grahami | reverse complement strand
TATATATATATATATATATATATATATATATATATATATATATATATATATATATTACTCTGAGCAGAAGCAGGCTTCCATGTTTTTTCCATATACATTATATCTAAATGTTATATAAAATTGATTATATAAAATGTATGAAGAAAGCACACTTATTTAAGGCACTTTAACTAATCCAGATGCTTATATAACGACCTTCAGACTGCTGATGTAAGGTCACAATGTTTGTCTCTGCACTGATATATTTCCTATCAAGCTCTTTGTGCAGAGCAAGGCTGAAGTGCAACCCCTTCCTCTATCTGACACAGGAAACAGAGCCTGCAGAAAGTGTAGAGGTGTGTCAGCAAACAGTCAGCGAAGAAAAAGCACTTAGTGACCCTGAAAAGTTAGACCCTAATGTTGACTCTGTATTGAATACAAGCTATCTTATCATGAAATGTTTGCTCTCTTTGTACTGCACTGCAACACTGCAAGTTAAAGACCGTATGTAAAAAAAATACAAGACATGCTGTCATGCAACAGAGTAAGAGAGGGCAGAGAATTCATCCTGTCCTGCAGCTGTCTTGCTGTACATGATCAGCTCTTGCAGACTATTTATGATAAGTCAGGGTGCTCCATGCACGACGTGTAAGAATGTTCAGGGTAGCTGAGGTTACATAAGCCAGTAGGCGTGGTGCTCAGCTGGAACATTTACTTCCTCATACAGTGTTGCCTTGGTTCCCTTCACCCATACAGCTTATAACACACACACTGCTCATGCACATCTGCCATATCATGGCTTATCAGTTCAGGATAGTTTCTCTGTTAAAATGAGTGTGCTTTCCCACTTTTCTCCTTCTTATGATTATTCCTCCATTTAGTCTGTTAGGAATTATATATTATTTGTATATTCAAGAAAAAAGATAGAATATTACTATTTTTGGCCTGTTGTCCTCGTAGATTATAGAATGGTCTGTCCTCAGAAAGGGTCCAGCTGACTCCTTCATGTGATTTAATCTAATTTAAAGTACAGAAGCGAGTCATTAGGTAGATTGTCAGTCATGTCCTATCCACCTTATTTTTCAATGCGGAAGTAAGCCGTTTTCTGTCAATGTGCGAGACTTCCGGTTCATTAACCACTGAGGGGAAATAACGAGAAGAATAACAAAGTGCAGTAAACGGTAAAACGGTTTGCACTACAAACCAGTGTGTTCATAATGAAAATAATACATTAAAATAATATGGTAAGACACACCAATTTGAAATATCAAGCCACAAAATGAGGTGTTTTGTATAACTAAAAATAGCTGGAAGCGAGTGACACCGGAAGCCAGACACATTAAGTTTACAAATGGCTGCGCCCGCTCTTACGAGAAAAATAAGGTGGATACTGCTGCATTATGCATGAAATGTTTCAATTCAGGGATTCAACTGTTAATAATTGAACAGAAGCACTGAAATTATACCACTTACCAAATGACAGTATTTCAGTTTGAAGTTATATATTTCTCAAATTGGATTTAATCTAATCTCGTTTAAATGCAATTTAGTTAAATGTAATAGATTCTGATATATATATAGTATATATATATACTATATATATATACTATATATATAGTATAGTATATATAGTATATATATATACTATATATATACTATATGTATATACTGTACATTTTTATCATCTTTTCATGATTTACCAAAACAAAAATTACATTATAAACCTATTAATTCTCTAACATAAAAAGTGACAATTTCAATATTAAAACAAACATTTTCAATAATAATTAATCGCTTAATTATGTATATACATATGCTTATTTCCTGCCACATCATTATCCATAAATTCACTGACATTTCTGTTAACTCTATACAACCCAACACAACGCAGTGCAATTCCAAATACAGGTAAAACATCTCTAAAAAAATCAATACAGAAATTTAGTTCATATTCTTACACATTGTTTAATTATCAGTACATTAGTTTTTTTTTTAGCTTGTTTCTTTGGAAAGGCCATTTTATGTTTGATGTTCTTGTTTAAAATGTAATTTCCTCTGCTGTCATAATTAACAGTAACGCATAGTTTGAGATGTGGTGGAAATGACATCATCAAGGCAATGTTCATGACATCATGACAAAAAAAATGTCAGAATTCTTCTGTGATGCATGTTGGGGATTGTTTACAGACAAACTCCACAGAACCAAAAGTGCCCATATAATTGAGGAAACGCCTGTATATTGCGACACACTTCGTGCATTGGCAGTGTGAAAGTTTGCTCATATAGTCACACAATAGTGTGTGATCTGTGCATGATCAGTGATCTAGGTTCACAAGGGCCACAAATGCCGTGATGGCTAAAAGACATTCTATACTTAACATCCAAGAATATTTGTCCCTGGCAGACACGAGTCCATCCAGAATAGCAACAGATTATCGAGCCATGCTATCCAGGCTATAAATAATTAGAAAGAATTGAATGGCTACACATAGATGTGTGCACACACTGTCAGAACTGTGTGAGATCACTACCATCCTGCGGGTGGGTAGGGGTGTTAAATATATATATATATATAGTATATAGTATATATATATATATACTATATATATAGTATAGTATATATAGTATATATATATACTATATATACTATACTATATATATAGTATATATATATATATACTATATATATATATACTATATATATACTATATGTATATACTGTACATTTTTATCATCTTTTCATGATTTACCAAAACAAAAATTACATTATAAACCTATTAATTCTCTAACATAAAAAGTGACAATTTCAATATTAAAACAAACATTTTCAATAATAATTAATCGCTTAATTATGTATATACATATGCTTATTTCCTGCCACATCATTATCCATAAATTCACTGACATTTCTGTTAACTCTATACAACCCAACACAACGCAGTGCAATTCCAAATACAGGTAAAACATCTCTAAAAAAATCAATACAGAAATTTAGTTCATATTCTTACACATTGTTTAATTATCAGTACATTAGTTTTTTTTTTAGCTTGTTTCTTTGGAAAGGCCATTTTATGTTTGATGTTCTTGTTTAAAATGTAATTTCCTCTGCTGTCATAATTAACAGTAACACATAGTTTGAGATGTGGTGGAAATGACATCATCAAGGTAATGTTCATGACATCATGACAAAAAAAATGTCAGAATTCTTCTGTGATGCATGTTGGGGATTGTTTACAGACAAACTCCACAGTACCAAAAGTGCCCATATAATTGAGGAAACGCCTGTATATTGCGACACACTTCGTGCATTGGCAGTGTGAAAGTTTGCTCATATAGTCACACAATAGTGTGTGATCTGTGCATGATCAGTGATCTAGGTTCACCAGCACAAACCAGCAAAGGACCAGCTTAAACCAGCATCCCAGCGTCAAAACATACCTAACCAGCATATGCTGTTTTTTTCAACAGGGAAGCACATTAATATAACGCGCGAGCGCGAATCTCCCCGTATGGAAGGCCAAAAGTGCCAAAAACAAGTGAATTTTAACGCGTCAACAACGCGTTAAACATGTGTATTTCACGCGTAAACAACAGGTATTTAACGCGTTAAATACGTGTATTCAACGTGTTAAATACGCGTGAAATACACGTGAAATACGTGTTAAATAAGCGTGAAGTACCTGTTAAAAATTTAAATGGGTTTGAACAGTTTGAATGGGTCAATGTCATTGGTTGCTGAGGACTTGGGTCAAACCACTTCTGTGAGCTTAAGGGGGTGTACCATTCATAGACTAGGCAACCACCATTTAACATGCAATATATCAGCTTATTCAGCCTAATTATTTTGTTTTCTTTTCTTTTCTTTTTTTTGTATAGCCTATAGAAATAATATATTTAAATTGCAGTTTTTTGAAAAACAAATTGTTCACCACTCATGCCTTTTTGTAAATAAACACATTAGTGGACATTCTAGCTTTATCAGTGTTCAAACATAAAAGGTTAGTTCACCCAAAAATGAAAATTAGCCTGTGTTTTACTCACCCTCAAAGCATCCTAGGTGTATATGACTTTCTTCCCCAACATGTGTATTTGTAGTGATATCATGAAGTAATCAAAAGTTACAGCATTTGGAACCAAGGTAGCCCTTATCTTAGACCTTTACAATTTTTTAATTGTTGTTTTGAATTTGAAGTAATGCCTCACTCAAGTTTATTCAAAGACCCAAATATTATATAATTATACTTGTTTTATTCCACTCGATGAGACCTTTCAAATGACATATGACACATGACTATCTGAGCTGTATGATGTTTCTGACATATTAGAGTACGTAGAACAAAAATATTTTTCATAAATTATGAAAAAAAATTATATTTATCCACAAATAACTCAGCATTACCTAGGAGTTAATCAAAGTGGCCACATGCATTGTAAAGGTCAGACTCCAAGCTTTCAAATGAGACCTATTTTTTTGTTGATTAGGCAGATATTTTGAAAAATATTCTTATTATTTTTTTCTTCGCTAGGGGGCGCTCATTTTGATCAAAATGGTTGGATGCAATCGAAAGCTGAATTTCTAAGCTTTAAAATGACACCTAATTATATAAAAAAAAGGTTATATAAAAGATAAAATAGACAGAAACATTACAGGTCTTACATTCTGCTTGCCAAGTGTTCAACAGAGCTCTCCAACTGATTTCTTTAATTCATGGGTTTAGGTATTATTTACACATGAAAGACGCAATGGATTGTTTTGATTTTGGACTCATTTCAATCATGAGAATCTGCTGTAAATAATGATATGCCATTTCCCACAATCGGAGCATGTTTCATGAAATGATAAGCGTAAAAAAACATGAGAATATTGCAGCATGTGCGCATTTGGAGTTTTATGTGTTATAATTCGATGAAGAATATCTTTAGATCTAAATAACAATATTCCCATGATCTATGCATGCTTCATGAAGTTATGAATGAAAACGTAACATGTTTTCCCTCAATTTAATTGTTTCATGTGTGTGATAATATCGTAAGTAATTACAAATTATGGTGAGTTTGGGCTCCTTTTAATCGGGAGAATTTTCTGAAAATAATGAGGTCCAATTTTCCATGATCTAGTGCATGTGTTATAAAGCTACGAATAAAAGCGCAAATTGAAAGTACAGTTATTTGTCCTGCTGTGCCTGAAGTGCGCACTTGGGTTTTATGTGTTATAGCAATATGAGCAATATCTTTGGATCTCATCAACTATGGTATGGTATGGTAACTCTGGGCTCATTTTAATCGGGAGAATTTTCTGAAAATAATGACGTGCGTTTTTTCATGATATATGCATGTTTCATGAAGTTATGAATGAAAAGCAACGTGAAGCATAGAGTTGTCTTTTTGCAGCGCCTCAGTGAGCCTTTCTGCTTTCATGTGTTACAGCTCTATGAACGAAATATTTCGATCTGATTGACGGATTATGGTAAATTTGGGCTCTGTTTAATTGGGAGAATTTTCTGAAAATAATGCGGTGCGGTATTTTAAGATCTATATATGTTTGGTGAAGTTACGAGCTAAAACGGCACAGAACTGCAACCTCTGATTTTTTGCTAAGCTACATGACCTAATTCTTTTCTATGTTTTATAGCTATAATGAGAGCTATAACACATATCTTTAGATCTAAACGATGGATAATAGTGAGTTTGGGCACTTTGTAATCGGGAGAATTTTCTGCAAATAGTGACATGTCGTTTTCTATGATATATTCATGTTTCATGAAGTTATGAGTGAAAACGCTACATGACAGCTACCTTAGATTTTTTTGGCTAAACTACATGCTGCCTGTACAGTTTTATGTGTGTTATAAATTCATGAGGAAAATATTTAGATATAAATGACAGATTATAGTGGTTTTGGGTTCTTTTTAATCAGAGAATCTTCTCTAAATAATGGTGCATAATTTTCCACGATCTGATCATGTTTTGTGAAGTTACAAGTAAAACGGTGACATCAATATATTATTTTCATATGGTTCTGGGGGTGACTTCTAAAAAACTCGCTCCAGTTTATTCAAAGCCCCAAACAATTATGCTTGTTTTAGTCTACTCGATGAGACCTTTCAAATGACATATGACACATGACTATCCGAGCTGTATGATATTTTTGACATAGAGTACATTGCACACAAAAAAACATATTTTGTAAATTATTCATTTTGTTGTTGTAATTTATCAGCAAATAACTCGGCACTACTTTGGAGTTACTTAGGAGCTTTCAAATGATATCCATTTTTTGTTGATCAAGGCAGTTGTTTGAAAAATATGATTAGTAATATTGTTGCGGCATCCCGCCCACACTTCAGTTTAGAGGGACTGCTTAGCGCTTGTTAAGAGTTGATCGAAATAATTACATTCATTAAAAAGTTGAGATTCTAAGCTTTAAAATTTAGCTTCAAGCTTTACCTATTTTGTGTTATTCCTTTCAGGGGATGCTTAGTAATGTGATTTTGAATTTTTTCGTGAGGGTGGGACACTGGTTTAAGCTGGTAATTTGTTAACCAAGGGTTAACCAGCCACAGCTACACTCTTAAAAATAAAGGTGCTTCACGATGCCATAGAATAACCTTTTTGTCTAAATGGTTCCATGAAGGACCTTAACATCTGAAGAACCTTTCTGTTTCCCAAAAGGTTCTTTGTGGCAAAAGAAGGTTCTTCAGATTATAAAAAGGTAAGAAAGAGATGGTTCTTTAAAGAACCTTTGACCGAATGGTTCTTTGTGGAACCAAAAATGGTTCTTCTATGGCATCGCTTGAAGAACCTTTTGAAGCACCTTTATTTTTAAGAGTGTAGGTATGGGGTTCCATCTCGATTTAGATGTGACCACGGAGGAGAAAACAATACCGTTTGTTTGTTTGTTTGTTTGTTTGTTTATGAACATTTATCGTGGATCTATAAGTGGAAGTGCCATCCGTAGTAGAAGTGTCCACAACCAGAGGATCAAGAGACTTTGGGGAGATCTTTGGCGGGGTATGACTGATGTGTACCTCCAGTTTTTCTCCTTTCTTGAGAGTGATGGAGTCATTGACTGTACCAATGAGCTACACACGGATTAACCAGGACTTTGAGGTTTTCAGGAAACAGTGGAACAATCATGGATTGCGCACTGCTGGTCACCACACACCAAATCAGATGTTTGTCAAAGGATGTCTTTAGAGGCAAACATAATCACTTACTGCCATGAGATTTTTGGACCCAGCCTTGCTCAAGATGGTGCAATTCCTGTTGTGGATTGGTAAATTATAACAGTTCCTGCAAACCAATTCAGTCCAACCGAGGCACAGATGCAGCAACTGCAGGATGTGAACGTTCTTGCAGGACCTGTCAGAAGTCCGGATATTGATGCACTGCAAACCGTAATTAATATTCTGCAACAGTAGCTTCTTGTCGATTGGTTCTATTGCAATGTGAAAATAAAACTATATATATATTTGTTAATGGATTGTTGACTGATTTTATTTGGTGCTAATTTGTAGGTGAAATATTTGGTGAATAAATAATAACGTAAGCCTTATAACATAGACATTATTTATTACCTATTACTCTCTATCCAATCACGTTGATGGATAAAAATAAAATTAAAATAAGCATGTAACGACCACAAACGGAGGAAAATAGCGGAGTAAAAGTACCGATACATCAGTTAAAATGTACTCAAGTAAAAGTAAAAGTGCAATTTTTAAACTACTCCAAAAAGTACAATTACTGATAAAAACTACTTAATTACTGTAACGTGAGTATTTGTAATTCGCTACTTCACACCCCTGGCCGTTTGTTTGTTTGTTTATGAACATTTATCATGGATCTATAAGTGGAAGTGCCATCCGTAGTAGAAGTGTCCACAACCAGAGGATCAAGAGACTCTGGGGAGATCTTTGGCGGGGTATGACTGATGTATACCACCAGTTTTTCTCCTTTCTTGAGAGTGATGGAGTCATTGACTGTACCAATGAGCTACACACGGATTAACCAGGACTTTGAGGTTTTCAGGAAACAGTGGAACAATCATGGATTGCGCACTGCTGGTCACCACACACCAAATCAGATGTTTGTCAAAGGATGTCTTTAGAGGCAAACATAATCACTTACTGCCATGAGATTTTTGGACCCAGCCTTGCTCAAGATGGTGCAATTCCTGTTGTGGATTGGTAAATTATAACAGTTCCTGCAAACCAATTCAGTCCAACCGAGGCACAGATGCAGCAACTGCAGGATGTGAACGTTCTTGCAGGACCTGTCAGAAGTCCGGATATTGATGCACTGCAAACCGTAATTAATATTCTGCAACAGTAGCTTCTTGTCGATTGGTTCTATCCAGAGGATCAAGAGACTTTGGGGAGATCTTTGGCGGGGTATGACTGATGTGTACCACCAGTTTTTCTTCTTTCTTGAGAGTGATCTGCACACTGCGTTATGTGTACCTTCCACGGATTAACCGGGACTTTGAGGTTTTCAGGGAACAGTGGAACAATCATGGATTGCGCACTGCTGGTCACCACACACCAAATCAGATGTTTGTCAAAGGATGTCTTTAGAGGCAAACATAATCACTTACTGCCATGAGATTTTTGGACCCAGCCTTGCTCAAGATGGTGCAATTCCTGTTGTGGATTGGTAAATTATAACAGTTCCTGCAAACCAATTCAGTCCAACCGAGGCACAGATGCAGCAACTGCAGGATGTGAACGTTCTTGCAGGACCTGTCAGAAGTCCGGATATTGATGCACTGCAAACCGTAATTAATATTCTGCAACAGTAGCTTCTTGTCGATTGGTTCTATTGCAATGTGAAAATAAAACGATATATATTTTTGTTAATGGATTGTTGACTGGTTTTATTTGGTGCTAATTTTTAGGTAAAATATTTGGTGAAGAAATAATAACATAAGCCTTATAACATAGACATTATTTATTTTTATAGACATTATTTATTTTTATAGACATTATTTATTTTTATAGACATTATTTATTTTTATAGACATTATTTATTTTTATAGACATTATTTATTTTTATAGACATTATTTATATTTGAAAACTGGTAAAATATATCACATTGGTGGAAAATAAATTAGATAATAGATATAATTTATTGAACCCAGGGTGTAAATTGGGTCATATTACCATTGCTCACATATAAAAAAAGAAAAGAAATAAAAGCATATGTGAAATCTTAAAAATTAATATTACTTGTACATATACATATACATATATTATGAAACTATACAGTAGAAAATATAGATCTGAGTATTGCACAGTTTAATTTATTGCACTTATATTATTGTACTATTAAAGCATTGTATGTTTAAAGATATAAAGGATATGAAGCTATATATAAGATATAAGGACAGTCTGAGGTAAGTACAAATTGAAACAACTTCAGTCAGAGTAATATCTTGTCTCTTTAGTAACCACTGATTTCAATTTGGAACCCATTTAAAACACTGAACTTGTAAGATCATAACAGGACTTAAAGGGATAGTTTGCCCAAAAATGAAAATTCTGCCATTTTTTCACCCTCATGTTGTTCCGAACTTCTATGAGTTTATTTCTTGTGTGGAACATAAAAGACAATATTTTGAAGAATGTTAGTAACCAAACAGTTGTTGATCCCCATTGACTTCCAAAGTATAGAAAAAAAAATACTAAATTAGTTTGGTTACCAACATTCTTCAATAACAAAAAAAAGGAAATAGGAGGATCTTTAATGGTGGTAGCAGTAGAATACTTCTGTTGTCCTGACCCGAGTACAAGCTCTCATTCTAATCCTGAAAGTTTTAAATACTTATGTCTTATGGCACTTTTCCACTGCATGGTAAGGCACGGTACGGCTTGGTACGGTTCACTTTAGGGGGGTTTTCCACTGGGTACAGTACCTGGGACTTTTTTATAGTACCACCTCGGTTGAGGTTCCAAGCGAACCGTTCCGTTACCAAAACGTGACGTGTAAACTCTGCTGATCACGGATTGGCCGGAGAGCCAATTTAAATCAGCACAGCCAGCAAAGGATCGAACGCAACTGTTTTGAACGAATGCACCTTTTTTTAGCAACCAAAAAGTGGTTGTTTCATTGTCTGTTGAGGAAGAACAGACATTCCTCCATTGATAGCAGAGGAGCGAATCCAGCGAGAGCTTGATGGGGCGACGTGGAACGAAAAAGTTTTTTAGGAGTCGCGGCAGTAGATGCGGCGCAACTATAATGACATGTGAATAATTCTGCCCATTCTAAAGCGATACTAAACTGCAGTGGAAACGCAAACCAAGCCGAGCCGAGCCAAGCTGTGCCGAGTCGTACCACGCAGTGGAAAAGCACCATTATAACATCACCTGTGTACCTAATTACTGTTTGTCTGATGAGTGCATAATCACTGAACAAAAAGAGGTTTCAATAAGTGCCACCTGCTGGCGATAGCTGTAAATGTAAGCACAATAAAAGCTGTTGATTACAAAGATATTGATTGTTTTCCAAAGACAAATATTGATTGCAATGGTCTGTATCTTAAACTTGCATTGATTGCTTATCTCCATTGTAACTGATTTCCCCAGACAAATGTTAATGGTTAGATGTTAACTTAAGTTTGATCACTGATAAAGATAGAATGTCCACTAATGTGTTTATTTACAAAAAGGCATGAGTGGTGAACAATTTGTTTTTCATAAAACTGCAATTTAAATATATTATTTATATAGGATATACAAATAAAAGAAAAGAAACAAAGACAAAATAATTAGGCTGAATAAGCTGATCTATTGCATGTTAAATGGTGGTTGCCTAGTCTATGAATGGTACACCCCCTTAAGCTCACAGAAGTGGTTTGAGCCAAGTCCTCAGCAGCCAATGACACTGAACTGTTCAAACTGATTTTTAAGCATACTTCACGCATATTTAACACGTATTTCAACGTATTTAACACGTTGAATACACGTATTTAACGGCTGATTTTTCACGCTTAAACGACACGTTAAATGCGTGTTGTTTACGCGTGAAATACACGTGTTTAACGTTTTTGGCCTTTTTGGCCTTCCATATCCCCCCTCGCACAGTAGCACGCGGATTTCCTTTGCTCTTGCACAAAACCGGACGCGTGCGCTCAGATACACGCTGCTCTCGCCCAGAGAGTGTGCATGCACTTAAAAGGTGTATCTCCTCTCACTCAAACTGTCCTGTGCACTCACAAATCTCTCTGTGCTCATGCGCTAGATATTAATTATTTTCGCACCTGAATTAAACGTTGTCAAAAGTTATCATTATGCACTTTTAAAAAGTATCTCAAAACAGATTTGTTCACTAAAGGCCTTTTCTTGATTTTTTATTGTTGTATTTTTGTTTTAACATAAACTGGTTATTGCACTTTGTTTTACTACTTTATCTCTTTTATGTTTGTATTTGTATTTTCTTTTCTGTGAATGCACATATGCATCTCTCTGTAAAATACTTTGTAAACTCTTACTGCGCTATATAAATAAAGCTTTAAACAATCAGACCTCCACAACTGACCGATGAAAATACTATGTGAAATCTAATAGGCTGAGAGGGAACTGAACCTGGAATTCTTTTGACAATCAAAAATGGATCTTTAATTTATTTCCAGTTTAATAAGAAAGTTTAATAGAAATGGCTAGGAATTGGGTGCTTGGATGATTTGTACATATAAATAGCCTCTGTCCAACTGGTTGGTCTCTGAGCAATTTATCTAAAAACAACATATTATAGTCTATGGCTCTAAAGACTTCATATAAAAGATCAATGTTATGTCATAATATGTCAGATACCTCAACTGAATTTAAAATCATTGCAATAAATTCTCAGTTGGTATGATGGCAATAGTAACAATTCCTATCAAATCAACATCAAATGCAAAAATAGACGTAAATGATGCAAGATATGTGCATCTGTTTGGAAATTTATTGGGAGTTTTTTTTTTTTAATTTTAATCCAGTGTTTGTTTTCAGTTCTGATTTTAGTTAGATTTTTTTTTTCATGAAAACTCACTTTAAATTAGCTACACAGTCAATGGCACTCTCAAACAGTGAATATACAGTTATATGACAGTTACATGTAATTACATTGTCTGCAAATGCATTAAACCCATAGAATATAATGTAGTAATGTTATGACAAATATGGGAAATTCATTATAGTGTTATATTTGGTCTCCACATCTTAAGTATAAGGGATAGTGCGTCTGACCCTTATCTGACCTTAATCAGAAGATTATTATTTATTTAATAATGATTTATTTATTTATTTATTTCAATCCAAGTGCACAATAGGCGATATTGCCACATGAACTTTAAGAATCATATAGGCCTACTTTTTTGTTTGTGTTTAGATAAATCACTCGGGGTTTGACCAAACTGTTAAACTAGGTTATTTACAAATAATCCAAGCACCCGATTCATTTCTAATATTTGATTATTATGACTTAGTAGTATTAAATGATAAAGAAATTACAAGATCCATCTTTGAAATCTGATTGGTTGATAACATTTGACAACGTTTAATTCAGGTGCGAAAATAATTCATATCTAGCCCATGAGCACAGAGAGATTTGTGAGTGCACAGGACAGTTTGAGTGAGAGGAGACACGTTTAAGTTTTAAAAATGTTCGTGCGATTATATTAATGTGCTTTTGCGCTACAATAATACGCTCTCGATATTTGTCATTAAATAACGCCATATTAAAAATCATTTCGGCAATTGGGTAAATCTGAAATAAAATATTCAAATTAACACTTAAACAACTTACACTTGTACTAAACTGTAATCATATAAATAATACTAAAATAGCATTGTACCTTTGCAAGTTAAAGATTTCAGAGCACACGTGCTGCATTAAGGCCTTTGGAAATATCCTTGACTGACTGAATATTTCGTGTACCATGAGACGCAGATGCAGAGCTATAGTCGAGGTGTTAACTTAAGCATGTCTTCATTTAGTTGCATTTTGCTTGTACTTTCAGACTGTCCCCCGCGGCATCCTTAACTCATCTTTCTCATGACTCAGTCTCACCTCAGCGCTGTACCGTGCTGCGATTTCTATTCGCTCTTTTGCATATAAATGGCCCGCAGCCACTCAGCATTCTCTTCCATTCCACTGCTTCAATTCAGCACCAGGCAACCAAACGAACCGACGACTAACTATTGAGAGTAGCCTACTGAGTCGAGACACACAATATTGCATTTTCCAGCTAACCTGTGCTTTGTCAAGGTGTGGGCATGTAAAGGACTTACTAGACATTCCAAACTATCTGACTCATGTGTTGAGATATACGTGGGTGAATACGCTAGTTTATAGGGTATTGACTTAAAATAAAAAATAAAAAAAACCGTGGATTAATTCTGCTACGTGATAGTTTGACATTCTCTGCTCACTTAACTGCATTTGTTATCTGTTAACGGTCGGATATACCGCGAGGTAGCGTAAGAGAGGTAAATTACAGGACTGTTTTATTGTTTAATGACATTTTATATTATTTTATAGCAGTAAGGCATGTGTCCCTGCTGCAGAAGAAGGCTGAGTCAGGAATTATCGGACTTGTTCCTCAGCATAACGCGCGGTCTCCTGAGGCCTTTGTCTACGCAGACAACTCTCATTTCTAAATTCTGTCTCGTCTCTTCTCCCATGAGCACTACAGTGCACTAGTTTCTCAACAAACTGATTGTCCCTTCCTCCAAAAAACTGCCTCACCTACTTTGACTGACCTTTTACCGCTGTGAACTGCCCTCCAAACCTTTGAATTGGATGTGTGGGACTCCAAACTACTACTAATAGCAGTAATTTTATGTTTAATATGTTTATTATCAATGTTAAAAACACACTTGATATCTATGAGAAAACCGTGATACAGTTTTAAAATAGAAATCTTTTGTAACCTTATGTCTCTACTATTACTTTTACTATCAATTTAATGCATGCTTGCTCAATGAGGGCTAATTTCTTTCTTTTTAAAAATCTCACCGATCCCAAACGTGTGTATGGTAGTGTTGGCTAATATTATGTAGATATGTGCAAATATATTGCTTCTTTCATATAAATGTAATAAGCTAAATGAAATGATTAAACTGAAATGAATTTTCTTTAGCTTAAAAAAGTGCAATTTAATTACCTTCTCAGATCATGGCGCAGATGAAGTAATGTTAGTATCTAGAGCCCCCTTGAGGCCAGTGCAGCGGTTTTTCCAGCACAAGTCGAATGATACTTCATGTGCTGCGCTGTTTCAACGAAGATGACATATAAAGGCGATATACAGGTGCATCTCAATAAATTAGAATGTCGTGGAAAAGTTAATTTATTTCAGTAATTCAACTCAAATTGTGAAACTCGTGTATTAAATAAACTAAATGCACACAGAATTAAGTAGTTTAAGTATTTGGTTCTTTTAATTGTGATATCTTTTTCTTCCACACTTTTTCTTTCCACTCAACTTTCTGTTAACATGCTTGTATACAGCACTCTGTGAACAGCCAGCTTCTTTGGCAATTAATGTTTGTGGCTTACTCTCCTTGTGAAGGGTGTCAATGATTGTCTTCTGGACAACTGTCAGATCAGCAGTCTTCCCCATGATTGTGTAGCCTAGTGAACCAAACTGAGAGACCATTTTGAAGGCTCAGGAAACCTTTGCAGGTGTTTTGAGTTGATTAGCTGATTGGCATATCACCATATTCTAATTTGTTGAGATAGTGAATTGGTGGGTTTTTGTTAAATGTGAGCCTAAATCATCACAATTAAAAGAAACTAAAACTTAAACTACTTCAGTCTGTACGCATTGAATTTATTTAATACACGAGTTTCACAATTTGAGTTGAATTACTGAAATAAATGAACTTTTCCACGACATTCTAATTTATTGAGATGCACCTGTATGTTGGTATTGGTATTTTCTTTTCCAAAATTCTAAAATGAGCTTTTAATGGCTGTGTAGCGTGGATACAATCTATAATTAATTCAATTAGTGCATTAAAATAAAATTTGACTTTGCTTGCAACTGTAAAAATACGAATATCCCTTGTGATTTTTATGAATAATAAATTAGATTGATTGAACATTGCTACCTTTGATCATATTGCTGTTGCAAACCTTTTATAAAAGTAGTAATCCACGTGAGGCTGGTGTTAAATTGGATTTACTACAGCGAAGTGTGGAAATTTCACCTCAAGCAATGCTACAAACACACTGCAGATCACAAGAAAGACTTGACAATCATGCTTTATTCTGGTTGACTTCTTTAAAAAAAGAATCAAATAAACAGCTCTCCTCTTTGAACAGAGATCACTGAAGCATTATGCCTTCTTCAATCAAAACCAAGTACTTTCTTCATGTCTCACTGTATTTCCACAAGTAGTGAAACTAAACTCTATCTTTACATCTCTGTCTCTTCATTTAAATATTTATTGGTTTCAGTTCAAACAAAACTTCATTGATTGTCAACACAAAATCTAGCTTAGCACCAGTACAATAAAACTGTACTTTAGCTTGTTAAAATACTGTTCGCAGTGTGGGAAAACAAAACAACCTCAGAATAAAGGGATCATTATTTGTACATTGTCAAATAAAGCACCAACCATACAAAGCAATTTTCATATATCATTTGTCTGATACACACAAAAAAGGTCAAATATATTAATAACTATTAAATTAAGCACAAACAACAATCAGTGAAAATAAAACACACCACGCACCACAAAGCACGCTGGAATCTGGTACAATTCGAAGACGACCCCTTCCGTGAGCATTGGAAAGCAGTTCAAGACGGAATCTAGAAAAACGGCTCTAGAAAATCCTTTAAAAAAAAAAACCCACTCCACAGGTTCTTTTTTTTTTTTTTTTTTTTACCACTTAAATGATTTTGACCACTTAACTGATATCGGCTGATATCTTAAAATAATTCAAGCAGTGGATAAAACCAACAGCTCATCAACCAAAGCAAAAACGAAGCGACGTCAGATGTCACAGGAACACGTCCTGTGCCTGCTACGATACAAATGAAATAAAGGGAAGGTGTAATGTTTCTGGCAGAGCTGCAGTGGTGCTGAGGTAAGGAGGGCCGGGGTGAGGAACATATGCTGTAGTTTAGGGGGCTTCTGGGAGCCGAGAGAGGCTCGATGGTTTACACAGGAACCATCTGTCCCAAAGGCATTCCTGCCGCAGTTAGCTTGACGTAAGCCTCTTAGCTACACACATTTAGTTTACCAAGATAAAAAAAGACTTGGATTACCACTCCTTCTAAAGGACCGTCAATAACGAACAAACATAAAACATGTTAATGATAAGTTACAACCAGATGCGTTCACCCTGATGTCAAGATATACATATATATTTACTTATACATATTGGTTTATTAAAAAAAAAAGAATTATTGAAGAGTGAAAAAACAAAAGCCTACAGAAGGAGCCTGAAAGTTGCTTCCCGGTGGAGTCCGTCTCCAGCCTTTCTCCCTGGGTGAGGGCATGGCAAAGTCGCTCCCTAGGGCCCCTTTCATTACTCGGGGGGAAGAGTGTCTGTGAGGAAATAGGACTTTTCTGGCTGATTCTGAACATACAAAGTGCTGGTACGGGTAACAGGCCATCGGACCCGCACATGACTGCGGACGGCTGCTGACGATCCCAGGATGTAGGGCAGGAGTCGCTATCGACTGCAGGGTCTGGCGTTGGGCCCTGACTTGTCGTCCTCATCTTCTCGGAGGAGCTGTATGGAGGAACCTAGCAGTCTCTGTAGCTCTGGTACGCATCGCACCATCTCCACCGTCTCCTCCCCGTCTCCGTCGTCCAGCTGGAGCTCATCCGGAACGATGCACGTTTGACTGACGGAGACCTGCCTCCACAGCTCTGCCTGAGCGATGCTCACCACCTCAAACTGAGGGTACCGAGCCCGGAAAATACGCGCTGACATCTTTAGCCGCTTCAGCACATCAGCCAGCAAAAACCAGTTACAAAACCTGTGGAGAGGAAACAAAGAGTGGCATTTAGTTAGGTGCTGCGGTGACCATGTTTTAACGTGTGTCTGCTGTCACTCACCCCTGCATTAGTGATACTTGGACGTGGTAGCAGGGTAGGAGGGTTTCAGAGGAGAACTCGAACAGAAGACAGTCTGTATCGATGTCTTTCTCCTTCACCTGCTCGCTCAAGTTGTCCACGCTATCTTCCTCAGGCTGAGACAATAGGAAGTCCCAGCAAGGTTCCTGTTCTGTCTCTGTATAAATTAGCAAATATTAACCTCTAGTTACAAACGGTGTGTTTAAAGTGCTTCTGCTACCCTCTAGTGGGCAGCTTTGTCACCTAATAATTGGATCACTTTCAAGCTTTTCCAAGCTTGGACAATCGATTGATTGTTCTCGCTTGTTATGCCACAATCATCTAGCGATTTGAAAGGAAGATGATTTTAAAAATGAAATACGGCAGGGTCCAAAAGTTTAATAACATATTGAATATCTAGGATTTAAATGTGGGAATAAAAATGGAAATTTTTGATTTTTTTTTCTTAAAGAAACATGAATATCAACATTATTAGTAAGTTTTGTAAATATTAAATATAGAATATTCTGAACTATTTACAGGTACTAATCAAAAAAGCCTATTTTGGACAGATCGAAAAAAAAATGTCAGATTTTCATGCTTCCACTGAAGAAAGATCTCTCAATATAAGATTTCTCAAACCATGCTGGAGAACATGACCATCAGGTTTTGCACTTGTGGAGTCAATGGCATGTCAAGTGCATGCAAATACTAATTTAAATCTTCAAATACATTTTTACTCTGATTGTTATGCTGACAGATATGTGTAATGAAAACAATGTTCATATAACATGTTAATATAGCATGCTTAAAAAATACTTAATGACAAAAATGTAAAATACAAGCATTTTCACTAGTGGTCTTTTCAACCCCATAATACATTGCTGCTCAAAATTTGAGGTTGAAATTTGAAGTCTCTTATGCTCACCAAGGCAGCATTTAAAAAAAATCAAAAATACAGTAATAATGTTATGACATGTTTAATACAATTTAAAAAGATTGTTTTATATTAAAAGAAAAAATCTTATTTTTTTCAGGATTATTTGACATTGGATTATTTAATTCTTTTGATGTTCAAAAGAACACCAGGGGCCCTATTTTAATGATCTAAACGCATGGTCTAAAGCGCACAGCCGGAATTTCAGTGCATCTCTAATTATTGGCGACATCAGAAATGGATATTATATAATAGATGCTTTTTTGAACATTTTAGCAATTAAAAAATATAAAAAATATTTTTTTTTACACGGCACCCTGGGTGGGAAACACTGGTCTAGAAGTTGTAGTTTTAATGATCTAAACGCATGGTCTAAAGCGCACAGCCGGAATTTCAGTGCATCTCTAATTATTGGCGACATCAGAAATGGATATTATATAATAGATGCTTTTTTGAACATTTTAGCAATTAAAAAATATAAAAAAAAATTTTTTTTACACGGCACCCTGGGTGGGAAACACTGGTCTAGAAGTGTAGTCCCTATTCTCTTAATGAGTAATGGGTGTGTTTTGGGCGTAACGTGCCATAAACCAATCAGAGTCTCATCTCCATTCCCCTTTAAAAGCCAGTTGCACCCATGCCATGGCAGGTTCACTATTTACATGGCGGAATTTGTCATTTTTAAAAATGTTTGTGTGCTGCTGCGCGTCCCTGTGTGTGTAATAAGCAAAGTGTACGCACGTTGTGCACCCGCCTATAGGCGCATATTACTAACACGCTCTAAATAACAAAGAAAAAATATTGCGCCAGACGTTAGACCAGGTTTTTCTTGGTCAATGGCGCAGTCTATTTCAGTTGCCTCAAAATAGCAACACACCAGCAATGCGCCTGAACACACGTCGTTTTCAGACCAGTACGCCCATGGGCGCACAAATGGGCGCAAATGCATTTACTACTTAAACAACATGGCACAGGATGTGAAAATGACAACTGCATCGGGCTGAAACTAGCAGAAAACACTTGCGTTGCGCCTGGCTCCGCATTGCGCCGGGTGTATGATAGGGCCCCATTACTGTATTTGAAATAGATTTTTTTCATAATGTAAAAGTCACTTTTGATCACTTTAATGCATTGTTGCTCAATAAAAGTATTAATTTCTTTAAAAAAAAAACATACTGAACCCAAACTCCTGAACAACAGTCTAAGCAACTTTAATTTCTTACCAAATACAGAGCTACTGTAGAAATCCCACTGTAGTGTAGGATCTTGGTCTGTTCGTCCTTCTAAATCAGTGAAGTACTCTGTAGATAAATACAAAGACAGTTTTATTCTAAATAGTAAACATTCAAATAAACATTAAAGTTTAGCAAACATGTATGCAAGATTTTGTAGCCATTTTACCTTTGAGGAAAATTTTCATTCCAGGACTCTGGGCTAGTTTAACTGCGGTCTGACCAGAGTAAGTTGCCAGTGTGGGATCTGCCCCATGATTTAATAGCATCCAGACGGCAGCCAGATTATCAGCTGCTACTGCATCATGAATTGGGCTGCAAGGTTAGCAACAAGTTAGTATCCTGAAAATTCTCTGTCTAAAGTTAAGCTTATTGTTACTGCAAATGGACTGCAATGAAAAAGCCAAAAGCTCTTACAGGAAATGGTAGGAGGAAGAATAGATTTATATGGTAATTGGACAAAGTTTGTTGGACACATTGTAGCTGTGGGTGGACATACATAATCTTATTTTGTACAGATTCTGATACTAAAAATACATCTTCCAAATCTAATGTGGCCCATTAGCTACCTACCATAAAACGGTGTCATTATACAATTAAAAAAGCAGTAGCCCAAAGCTGTCTATGGGGATGAACAGAACTTGCCTTTATTTGAAATTAATATTTCAAGTAACAAAGAAGCATTGATTCTGTCTGTATCATATCCTCAATGTAACCCGCTGCTCACCGCGTTCCATCCTGTGCACTGCAGTTAACATCTGCGCCATGCTTCAGCAGCACCTGTACGATGTGCGTCCAGCCACGTGCACAGGCCTCATGTAGTGCCGTGTAACCCGCATTGTCGCGACGGTTCACCTCTCGCACATCCTTTTCCAAGCAATATAAAACCACATCCTGAAAATAAACGTTTTTATATGTATAATGAACTATTGATCAAACAGATGTTGATGTAACACCAAAAAAAAACCAATTAAAATGACCAAAATTTATATATTTAGGGCTAATCAAATCAAATTATAATTTCTTACCAAATACAGAGCTACTGTAGAAATCCCACTGTAGTGTAGGATCTTGGTCTGTTCGTCCTTCTAAATCAGTGAAGTACTCTGTAGATAAATACAAAGACAGTTTTATTCTAAATAGTAAACATTCAAATAAACATTAAAGTTTAGCAAACATGTATGCAAGATTTTGTAGCCATTTTACCTTTGAGGAAAATTTTCATTCCAGGACTCTGGGCTAGTTTAACTGCGGTCTGACCAGAGTAAGTTGCCAGTGTGGGATCTGCCCCATGATTTAATAGCATCCAGACGGCAGCCAGATTATCAGCTGCTACTGCATCATGAATTGGGCTGCAAGGTTAGCAACAAGTTAGTATCCTGAAAATTCTCTGTCTAAAGTTAAGCTTATTGTTACTGCAAATGGACTGCAATGAAAAAGCCAAAAGCTCTTACAGGAAATGGTAGGAGGAAGAATAGATTTATATGGTAATTGGACAAAGTTTGTTGGACACATTGTAGCTGTGGGTGGACATACATAATCTTATTTTGTACAGATTCTGATACTAAAAATACATCTTCCAAATCTAATGTGGCCCATTAGCTACCTACCATAAAACGGTGTCATTATACAATTAAAAAAGCAGTAGCCCAAAGCTGTCTATGGGGATGAACAGAACTTGCCTTTATTTGAAATTAATATTTCAAGTAACAAAGAAGCATTGATTCTGTCTGTATCATATCCTCAATGTAACCCGCTGCTCACCGCGTTCCATCCTGTGCACTGCAGTTAACATCTGCGCCATGCTTCAGCAGCACCTGTACGATGTGCGTCCAGCCACGTGCACAGGCCTCATGTAGTGCCGTGTAACCCGCATTGTCGCGACGGTTCACCTCTCGCACATCCTTTTCCAAGCAATATAAAACCACATCCTGAAAATAAACGTTTTTATATGTATAATGAACTATTGATCAAACAGATGTTGATGTAACACCAAAAAAAAACCAATTAAAATGACCAAAATTTATATATTTAGGGCTAATCAAATCAAATTATTTAGGGTTTCCTAAAGTGGGGTTTGCGAGGTAACTACAAAGGGTTTGTGAACTCATGAAAAGCTAATAAATAAATTAAATTAGAAAAATGTAAAAACAATTAAAAAAATTTTTTTTATTTCATTCTAAAACATATTTATTAGAAAACAGTTCTTAAATTACTAAAATATTAACTTAAAATCTCAGGGGATACTTTGAGTAAATATTTTAGGTCAAGGGGTTCAGCTGACCAAAATATATCAGTATCTGCTGTTAAGCCCCCAAATTAAAATAATTCAAAGATAATACATTACAATTAACAAAAATTACAATTTAAATATCTTAATTATTTTAATTATGAATTAATTATTAATTATTTTTTATATATTTAATCATATTGGATTAACTTTATTGAACTTCATTGTACACTTTTTTATATATTTAATCATATTGGATTAACTTTATTGAACTTCATTGTACACTCACTATAAATATTAATATATTTAACAGTTAACATTTCAATGTCAGCTAACAACCAAAAGGGTTATGAATGCTTTACCTGGTAACCTAATCGAGCAGCTCTCTGTAACAGCGTCTCTCCTGCATTCTTATTGACAATCAGTCTGCGTACTTCTGGAGGCACTGGACGGCTTGGAGTAGTTTCAGGGATTCCTGATTTCCGAGCGGTTCCTTTTTTACCAGACAGTGATGAGTTTGACTGCTTGGGAGAAGCATAGGGAGGAGTTGGGGTTTTCTTGGCGGCTGGACCATCCTCATCTGAAATGAGTGGCCCTGTGCGTTTACCCAAGCTGCCTTTCTTAGTCTTGAGCTGAAACAAAGACATAAAGACAAAGAGAGTCATGCATGAATGAAGTGATATTCAGGGGAGGACAACTGTTACATGGTCCCGCCTAATAAAAACAGCTGTTATAAGAAATCCCTTTACGGTGACTCGACATGCCACTAGGGGGCAGCAGAAGACTAACTGAAAAGATATATACCTTTGCGAGGGAATAATCCCTTGAAATCTCAATTTTCAGTTCAAGTGCTCTAGTTTAAAAATGCTTGAATGTTTGAAAAGATGCTTCAGCTTACCTTTTTCTGGTCGTCAGTGTCACACAAGTGTTTACTTTTGAACTTCCTCTTCCCTGAGGGTTTGTCGTTGGGCTGTGTGGCGGGTTGGCTCTCTTGAGGTCGTGCTGAGCCCGAACGTGTGAACAAGGTCCGCCTAGGGCTGATGTCTGGACTGAGCACTTCGTCGGTCAGTGTGGGACTGAGACAAGGGTACACACCCGTCTTCTCATCTGCAATGGCATAGACTGACATTTCAACACCAACCTTATAGTTACACCATTCCTAACACAGCATAGATAGATGGATAAATTGCATAAATTGCTTTCAATCAAAAAGAAACTTCTGCTTAATAAGACTTGCGTACCTAAGCCCTAATCGGACAGAACCAATTTTTATTCCCTGAGGAGGTCAGGTAAATTTGTGCTTCATAGTCATACTTTGACCTTCAGACCTTTAGTAAAACCCCATCCAGACACTGGACATTCCTATTTTAGTAAAAAAACTACACAGATTCCATTTTCAGTATCCTCTATTAATAGTAGTAACTAAAAGGATTTTTTTGTAAGTTTAATATTGCTCCCCTACGGGAAATTCATTCAACATTTATTTTAATTATGCTACCCTCAACTGTAGCACACAGACTAAATATCAAGACCAAGAAAGGCAAAGACAGAATGACGTTCTCAGCAAAATGTTCATCAAGCATCAGACATCTTTACTCACTAGTGGCCTCACCATTTTCCACACCCAGCTTCTCCTCCTCTCCATCTGCCACCTTATCTTTCTCTGTGATGTATTCCCCATTCTGATATTTACGATTCTTGCAGCGTTTCCTTTTCTTTATTGAAGAGGTGCCTCCACCCTCAGTGGGCCTGTCCTTGTCCGTATCCAATTCCTCAGGCAGAGGATTGATTCGAGGCCTGCCGCGCGGCCGGCGGACTGGTACAGGGGGTGGTGGGGTAGGGGGTGGTGTATAGGGGGGATCGAGAGGGGGAGGAGTAGGTGGAGAAGCGAAGCTCCAGTCTCGGAGCAACGCTTCATCAGTCCGTCTGCGCCTTCGTCTCAGCCGCGGAGAGGCCTCCTCCTGGGAGTCTGACTCCTTACTAGGCCAGCCTGGACTGCTGAGAGAGCTTGAATCTCTGTCAACCTGAGGACTTCTGAATGGACTGTTCTTTGAATCTGTGACTGGTGACAGAATTCAGAATTATCCAAGAGAAATGCTCTGATATTTGGGAAACCATTCCATTGTCTTATATACGACAAAATCAAAAACATCTCACCCAAAAATGTCAAATCGGTCATTATTTACTCTTCTGTCGGTTCAAACCTGTATTTTGGTATATTGTGGTGACATCTTTTACACAGGTCTTTTCCATACAAGTTTGCAGTGACCACAGCTGTTAAGCTCCAAAAATGACTAAATAAACCCACCAAAGTTGTACGTTAGTTGTTTGCTATATTCCAAAATTACACTAGGTATGATTCCATTGGCCTATTTTAATGCGCATTTTGGATTATCGCATAAAAAAACCCGTCTGCGCCTTCGTCTCAGCCGCGGAGAGGCCTCCTCCTGGGAGTCTGACTCCTTACTAGGCCAGCCTGGACTGCTGAGAGAGCTTGAATCTCTGTCAACCTGAGGACTTCTGAATGGACTGTTCTTTGAATCTGTGACTGGTGACAGAATTCAGAATTATCCAAGAGAAATGCTCTGATATTTGGGAAACCATTCCATTGTCTTATATACGACAAAATCAAAAACATCTCACCCAAAAATGTCAAATCGGTCATTATTTACTCTTCTGTCGGTTCAAACCTGTATTTTGGTATATTGTGGTGACATCTTTTACACAGGTCTTTTCCATACAAGTTTGCAGTGACTAAATAAACCCACCAAAGTTGTACGTTAGTTGTTTGCTATATTCCAAAATTACACTAGGTATGATTCCATTGGCCTATTTTAATGCGCATTTTGGATTATCGCATAAAAAAAACGCTGGATGGAAAAGTCAAGATACGCATAAATTCTAAACAATTGAGTAGGACAAACTTTATCCGATAAGAAAAAATGCGCATAAACGACGATGGAAACACATTTACCGAATAAATTCCACCTTGCGCATCAAAAAAGTCATGTGACTTTCAACGATGGAACGGGATAACTTGACTAACCAGCGGACCGATCTCATTGAACAGCATCTGGAATGTTGTTTTGGTTGTTCTGAAATGCCGGAGCAAAGCCTGTCATCAAAGTATTTCTGTATTATTGTCTTAAACAACTGCGTTCCCAAACAGCAGAAATCCACCTCCGAAAGCAATGACTGCATTCATTGCATTTCGCCTGCTTGCACTGAGGCTCAAGTAATTCATCATATATGAAAATTATTATATTAAGTGGCTTCTCCTACTTTTCTTAGTGATATATAGTGCCAGTTTATCAGGAAGTGACAATTTTGTTCTCTTTGACTTGTTGAATGGAAACTGTGCTTTATACGCAAATGTTTTATGCAATATTCCAGTTTTGCACACAAGTTAAATTTTGATCTTTGGATGGAAACGCAGCTATTGAGTTAGCGAGCTGAACTTGAGAACCAGATCAGTGCATGAATTATTTTGAGCTAGAATTCAAGAAGCAAACTGATTCATTCACGAATAAGAGTTCACCTCACTGACTCTTCTTTTTTCATTATTTTTTTTTGGCCTTTTTTGTCACTTTTGGAGATTAACAACCAGGGTCACTTCGACCCAGTTCGACTTGCAAGAAAAAGACCTGCATAAAAACAATTTTCTTTTAATACAGAGGATAGGTATGGAACGACATGAGAGTGAGTAAATGACCAACCTATTACTTTAACTATGAGCTGGATCAGTACCTATTTTGTTTGAGTCGGAGTGCTCCATATTAACTGGACAGTTTTTCCCTTTGCGAGTCTTTCCCCCTACTTTAGATGCTGAGCTTGTTCCATCTTTCAGCACACTTTTTCCCACTCCAGGCAATGCATCTTTCTTCTGATGAAGTACAATATAATGTGTTTAACAAAATTAAAACAGAACATTTTATCTTTCAATAACACATGCATATTTGTAATTTAGATTAATGGCTATTTAAGCAAAGCAAAAATTTCACAGGAAATCTAATTGTCTATATAATAAACCCATCTCTAGCTCATAGTGGTAATGCCATCATCTCTCACCAAGCGCTTTCACTGGGCTTAGACTCACGCAGCTCATTTGCACAGCAGACCGCACGTCACTAGGCTACTCCCACAATAATCACATGTGAACTATTTTAATTTCCCTCTAGAATTTCCCCAAAAATGTTCCATTGTGTAGCTGAATTGTGTAAGTCAATACACTCTGTTTCAAACAAAGTAAAACCACAAGACTTAAGCATCATGTTAACATTAAACTAGTATGATTAAATTTGCAGTTATGACCATATACCTGTTTACATGGATAAACCACCAACAGGAATTACATTGGAAACTCATAATCAGAATAACTCCACAAGCACTTAAAAACAGAATAATTTAAACTCTTGTAATTAACAAAAGACAAGCTTCCCATTTCTGTTTTACAATCCTCTAGCAATGTCTTGGTGACTCTAAGAGCAAACTGACTGACAAATCAAAATGACCGACTGTGGTACGAGATTCTGTCAATACAGGCTAACTTATTTTGAATAGTCTGTTAAAGCAAAGGTGGCTAAGTCTAATTCACTTATATTCTCTACATTCTAATGCAGTATTTATTTTGAAAGATAAAGCTCACGATTATGGTAAGGGGCGTTACATTTCCGACGAGTGCTTGCAATGAGCAGACTGCGCTTGTTGGAAGGAGGGACTTTGTAGAAAATGAAGCGTTTGAGAGAGGCGGGGCATAGAGGACCTACAATAATGTACAGTATTTGAAAAATAATGTGTTTTTTGAACATTAAAGCATGTCAACATATTCTGTTACACCAAATACACAAAATAATGATCTTTAAAAAAGCATCATATGACCCCTTTTACAGTTATGTCTAGACATTAGACTGCATGAAGGCTGAGCATTATGACGATATATACAGAATGTTTGAATATGGCTCAAACAATAAGAATTCACTCACACTACACTAGGGTGACCATACGTCCTCTTTTTGGACATAAAAAAAGTGTCCGGCTGGGATTTCTTAATCGCCCAAAATGTCTGGAATTTGGCTGTTTTCTTAATCTCGCTCCCGCTGAATCTCTGACCATTTTTGCCTGCTCCCGCAACATGTGTTACACTCCTGCGATTTTCGTGTCCATTCCTTTAAACATTCTAATATTGTGTATAATTTTGGCACATCAGGGTGCCGCTCTCGGAATGAAGAGCATTTATTGGCGCATCAGGGAGCCGCTCTCAGTATGCAGAGCATTTAAATCTCTTTTGAATGAGCGTTCGTGCTGTTCATTTTCACTTTTGATTTCACAATCACACGCACTCTGTGTAAAGGGAGCACATCTTACAAGATCAGATATTTGTCAATGAGTTCAGGATCTGTCGAGCAGCAAATACTCCAGCATGGTCTTGTCAGTCATCTCTCCTTATTCTCGACCTGAGATCAGTCAAATCTGACTCTGGCAGCTTTTCTTGGATGCAGGGTTGCCAAGTCCGCATTTTCCCACAGAATTGGGATACTTTTAAACTGTTGCCATGGGTTGATTTTCCCAAGTGGGTTAAAGGTTTGAAATATTGCATAAATTACATTTGACTGAAATGCTTGTATTGAAACATGTAGCATTCTACCTATGATAAAACTTTCATGGACTTTTACATTAACTGTTCCATCCTGGTGGAATGACCTGCCAAAACTCAATCCAAGAAGCTGAGTCCTTAAATCATTTTCAAGAAACAGCAGAAAACACATCTCTTTCATCTTCATTTGACCCTCTAACTCTAGCACTCTCTATTATAATGCTAATTCTAATTTTATCTGCTTGTTTTTTTTATTAAAGAAATTTGACACTAACATTTGCACTCTCTATTTTATTTCATTCTAACTACTTGTTTTATTTAAAAAGACAGAAAGAGCCTTTAATACTAGCATTCTCTATTCTTTCTAATTATTTTCTTTTTATTTATTATAAATAATGACCTTCTAACACAAGCATTATCTATTATTTTTCTGTTCTATTGACTTGTTTTATTTTTATTTAAAAACTACTCTCTAACACTAGCATTCCCTATTCTTTTTCTGTTCTATCGACTTGTTTCCTTTTTATTTATTATAAAAACAAAACAAGCAGACAAACACAAAAAAAAAACCTTGCTATGTATACTTTTATGCGAAACCCTGCCCACGAACACCC
>NW_015505346.1:1507424-1528977 GCF_001515645.1 Sinocyclocheilus grahami | reverse complement strand
CACCACCACTGTCCTCTTTTTGGAAAACTAAAATATGGTCACCCTAACTCTACTCAGATGTTATTTAATGTGAATCCGTTTCTTGCCCATACCATTTGCACTTTTTCTATCAAGTACCAAACAGAAAATAATCAAATTAAATAAATTTTTCAAGTGTTCGATTGACTGCATTTTTCAAACATTATAACATGGTTTTAAACTAGGGATGTAACGATTAACCGCGAGCCGGTTGAAAATCAATTAAAATATGTCACGATTCAAATCGGTTGAGATGCTAAACAAATCGCGATACAATTGGAGTAGGAGTTTATATGAATGTGGGGAACTGACTGTCTTTAGAAAAGTTTACATGGTATTTTCTTTCCATCTTGCCTCTGAATGATGCATATTAAAGTAGCGTTCATAAGCAGCTCTGCTTTGTTTATAGAGGTAACCCAGGACACACTGTATCGCTGCTGTTCATAAGCGCCACCTGCTGACAGAGAGTGAATTTGCATCTCATTCAGCTCGTCTGCTGTTTCGTTCAGATATAAAGTCAGACCATTCTGTTTTTGCTTCAAATTTCAAAATGATACAGTGTAATTTAGATTGAAACCTGCTCATGCTGCATGTATGCTGCATCTTTGTTTGGATCATGATTAAAATGCAGTGGCTGCCTTTTATTTTTTAATGGAGTGAGCACAGACAAAGCCTTAGCTTGTTCATATTAAGACATTTATTTTATTTGTGTAACTTGTTTGATTTGGGGTTTGTTTTAAAATTTTAATTTAGTTTTGTTATATTCCAATTTCACAAAGAAACGTGGAGCAATAGCCAAATAAAAAGACACCTTTTCATTTACTGAATAATGTCTTCAATCTCATTTTGTTAAAAAAATCGTGAGAAAATGATATTGTGCAATCAAAATCGTGAATCGAATCGTAAGTTGAGTGAATCGTTACATCCCTATTTTAAACCTATTTTTTCTTAATTTATTGCAGAAATTACTATATTGTCATATATTTCCTTGTGAAATTAAAATCACTCATGCTATGATATCAGATTTTGGTCATACTCCCACACTTAGACTGAATTACGGAACATTTTTATGTAATCAATCATGGCTTATGCTTAATCTATTACAAAGATTATAATAAAAATGAACCACTAAATTTTATACAAAGCTTACCTTTTTATGGGAGGGGTTCTTCTTGATTGATAGACTGTCTTTATCTTTTTGCTTCTTAGTTACTGTCTTTTTTTGCACTTCAGAAGGTACCTTCTCCTTGGCAGGCTTTTTCAGGTTCTTCTGTTTGGTGGTGGATACTTTTCCTTTGGAAGGTATCTCCTCTTTGGCTCCATTCATTTTTGCCTCTCCTTCTGCTTCTGTGGTCTGGCTCTGAAGGAGAGATAAGGCTATCCCTTCTACCTTAACATGGGAAGAAAGCTTCCTCTCTGATGCCTTCTCCTCTTTTGCTGTCTCATCCTCGAACTGTTGAGCCAATTTCCTTTCCTTCAATTCTCCTTTAACACTGGGAGCACTCCTTTTACTAGGGGTACTAGATTTCATTTTTTGTCTACCATTGGATGCTTGATTTTCTGTCTGTTTTGCCCGTTTCTCTCGTACCTTATCCTTGGGCACAGGAACAGTTGTGATCTCTGGTCTACTTAGAGCTGCTACGGCATCCGTTTGTGGAGAGGTTCTGTCTGACTTGATGACCTGTCCTTCTATGGCCCTGAAAGGGGGAGAACCAGCAGTAAGGGTCTGCTGCAACGTGGACTCCTGACACCTGTACTGCACGCTGGCTACCTCTGGCCTCTTTGATCCCACAGTAGACAGATTACAGTAGTTTTCACCAGTAAGCACAGTGGTTTCGAGAGTTTTCTGCTTCACTATTGACTCAAGGTTAGACAGGGGGGATCTGGCCTTCTCCCACTTTTCATCCTCTACTTTAGTTGGGCTTAAGTGGGAGTTATGGAACAGGGCTCTCTCACAACCGAGGGTGCTCTTCATCTTTGGGGCTTGAGTCAGACTTGGTCTCTTCTGCAGGGATGTTCCTTGGGAAAGAACACAAGGTGGCTGCCACAAGGATTTAACTGGAGGTGTAAACAGGGTGCCTCCCTTTCCAACAACAGATTTATGGTGCGGATGTGAATTTGCTGTAGCACATAATTGGGTGGATAAAAAACCTTGTTGAGTACCTGTCGAGAGTTTTCCACCTTTATTATGCTGGGCACCTTTAACAGCAAATGGTGCTTTCCTCTCTCTACAGACCGGCAGCTCTCCTTGGTCAATGATGGAGATGGTTTCCTGTTTGGCAAATGTCTGAATATCTTCAACAAAAGCAGCACATTTTCCATCTTTGCTACGTAAAGTAGATGCTAGAATGGGGCTTGCCACTCCTACATATGTACCAGGGAGATTATTCAAGGAACCAGGAGATGAGCCTTTGGCCCAGGATGCATTGGGTTCCAAAGCATGGTGATTAGTTAGTTTTGAAGATGATTTCTGAGTTGCACCATTTCTTTGGGTGTCATATGTACTGGATGATCCAAAGGAAGCAGAATAAACCTTTTTTGGACCAGCAACATTTTTCTGATGAGACTCAGCAGAATGATGTTCCGTGGCCAACAATGGGCTGTTCTGAGCATCTTTAATGCTTTTTTGTCGCTTGGACTTTGCAGACAGATCAAGGGGCACGTCCCTTGACTCAACAGGGCAGGAAACATTGTGCTCCTCTGGAGGGGACAGAGTTTTTGGTTTCAGATATGCCAACGAGGTTTTTTCGGTACCTCGGTACGTCGAACCTTTTTCTACAAGGCTAAGCAGCCGACTTTGAGTGGTGATATTCGCAAGAGCTGGGCTGCAGCAGATGGCAGCAGTGGGAGAGATGGTGTAACGGGTTGGTGGAGCCGAGCCCTGCGTGGCTTGCTGCACTGGAAGGGCTAGAGCTGGGGCTGCTACAGAAGACATTGTGGCTTTATGCTCAGCTCCACCTTGAAAGCCCTTGGACAAAGAGTCACACCTGACTTTGGATCCTGAAGACTGAGGCTTCTTCTCAGCACCAGGTCCTCTCCCCATGGAAAAGTGATATGGGTATGTTTTGAGCATAGGTGTCGCACTTGAACAAGAGCTTTGTGCTGTGCAGTCCTTTTGAAACTGGCTAGCAGTGGCTTCTCTCAGTGCTGCAATCTGACCTAACCCTGGTGGCAATGTGATCTTACAGAGAGGAGAAGAAAAATTAGAGGGGGGAAGAAAAGCAACAGGCTGGCCGGGTTTGAACAGCGTGGAGCACTGGAACCCCAATGGAACGCTTATCACAGGCTGTGTTGGTGCTGGTGTGTTAGTCTTCTTGTTTAGGTTTATACTAGAGTGAACAGAGTTCACAGGGTCCTCTGCGATGACCTTTTTACCACAAGGCCACTGGTGAGTGGAGTAGATGTCAGCACCGTCAATCTTGCTTTTGGAAACCTCAGTCCGATCAGAAAATGGTGTGCTCATGGGATCAGTGCTGAACACACTGCTGTGAGGTTGGGAGGGGGGAACTGGGGGACAATGATTTGAATTGCTAGCTTCTGAGCAGACGTCGGGTGTTTTGCAGTCTGTGGTTGCCCTCAGCTTGTTCTGCTGACTTTGAGGTATGTCACCTCTAAGTTCAAGAGGCAGTGTCTGCTGTGGATTCCCCACCATGCTCTCAGACACCTGGGTACGGGCACTGCTCTCTCTGCTCACTGTCCCTCCATCTCCTACATTCATTGGTGAGGGATCCACCTGATCAAAAAAACAGGAAGTTAAGTTTGACTTAGGGGGAAAACTAAAAAGATCATGAAAGAGGGGGGGACTATAACAATGAAATATATGTTACCTGCATAGGCGTTTTCTCAACACATTACTCAGTGTGTGTGGACAAGTGACTTTTTATGGGGTTCTCCTCTGGTTAGTGTGTAGTTCTGTAGTGGAAATAGATAATTATCAGCTTAAAAATTGCTCTGAGCATATAGAATTATTTCTAACAAAAATAAATAAGACTTTTAAATCCTTAAATCTATCATTAAACAGAACATACCTAAGCTATGATTTTGATTTTTCACTCATTTTAATTTAATTATTTTTTCTTTAATATACTAATAATTGATTGCAGAAGATAAATGTTGTGCAGTTCAGCCAAGGTCAACTCAGAACTCATTAATTAAATCAAATGTAAAATATAGATTGCCGTCTACATTACACATTGCAAAGAGGCATTTGAACTAAGAGGCAACTGAAATCTTGTTAGCGCATTCATTAAAAACGGTTCAGTTGATTATGCATTCACCTGACATTCATACAACTGATAATGCCTATTAGTAGTGCAGAACTACATGCATCATGCACATTACTTCAAGAAATAAAAAAATTATTTTGAGTGATATAAAGTATTTCTTGTCACCAAGTTAGGGTTTTCAAAAATCCTTTCCATTTGTCAGAAAAATAATCCAACTGACTTGCCTCAAAACGACAAAAATGAACACTTCTAAAATTTTAACATAAGATGGACATTCATGAGCTTTAATTATGATTGATGAGAATGTTTGCAAATTTTATGTCTCTATCCCTGTAATCTGACAAAATTGACACTCTAACCATGAGGCCACAACATCACTTCTCTTGCTACAGTCAGTGATATGAGACAGGCTGGAAACTTCCTGTGAGTAACAGAGGTTTCCTTAGTCAAGAATGTCACAATTTCCTTCAGACCACTGCTTGAGTAGGAATAGATATTATACATACAGTGTTCAGATTTAAATAACAGATTTTTAAAAAAATACAATTATCTGCTGCTCCATAATAATGCGATTTACATTTTTAATTGTACATTTGAAAAAACAAGCTGTCATCTTCTGCTGTAGGAGAAACTAAATTGTGAAAAGGTTTGACCTGTGACTCTCTCTGAGTTCGTGAGCAAGTTAATTTCAAGTATGCAAAGGGAGTGCCTAAACACCAAAAACTCAGTTAAAGCAAAAACCTTGGCCTCCACAGCTGAAGGGACAGTTTTCACAGCAACAACATCCTCTTAACCCACATTGCATGTGACGACGGGGTGGTCAAAGTCTGCATACTCTAATTCCCCCTTTTTAAAGAAGCAGAGCAATACTGATCAGATCCCAAAACCTCACACAACGCAATGGAGGGGAACGGTCGAGTGCAAGAGAGGCCACAAATGCCAAGGGTTGAGAATAAAGGATGCAAGGCCATGCATAGGTTGATGCTGTTTTTACTGACTCATTACATCAGTGGGACAAACTGCAGTAGATCAAGAAAACATCAACAGAGCAGGAAAAAACAGAGCAACCATTAATGTGTTGCTGGGTCTAACATAGGCGCGCTTTACTCTTTATTGACATATTAGATAAAGGCAAATCATCTCATGTCCACAGTCACAGAGTGTGCGTTACTAAAATGTTTGCTTATAATGAGGTGGTCAAGCTGTGATTTAATCTAATTCCAGTAGCGCTGTGTGTCGGGCCTTGCAAAACTCCTATCAGAGACCAACAGATCAAATCAATATACAGGGTTTCCACACTTTTTGACAAATTAATTTCCATGACCTTTACAGTCATGCATTATTAGTGAATAAGGATTTAAATAAAGATTGTGGTGGTAGAGTCCATTTCAATGTCAGATAATAGCTTTTCAAATGAATAGATTTAAATTATTTATTAAGAATTATTTTTGTACAATATGAATGTCGATGCTGGTTTTACTACATATAGGCAATGTGATATTAAAACAAACTCACAATATGGCCATGAATTTTACTAATTTTAATGACTTTGCCATATAGCTGGAAATATCCATTACAATTCCTTGATATTTTCTTGATTTTCATGTTGGTGGAAACCCTGCATACAAAATCAAACCGAATGATCTGAACTCGAATTGAAGTTGCACATTGTTGGACTCGAGACGAAATCACCCCGATGTCTCTCGAGGTTATGTTCTTAATTTAAAAACAATGACATGATTAAGACCAGATGTTACTTCAGAAAATCAAACCGCATACATAACCATCCCAATTAACCGAATCTAAATACTTAAGTCTCAAACGCAAACAACATAAACATAGTAAACTCTTGTTTCGCATCAGAATGCAGGTGAGCGCAGCAGCTCCACGATGTCGAGACAGGTGACAGCTGTCTTAAAATACGAACGGCTTATCTTTCTGACTTCAAATGAGATTCAACTGATGTCGATGCACTTAAAGTGCCTGTCTTGCATAACCGAGCCGTATAGGCCTTTAGCGAAAGTCTGATGATTGGAAAGTTTATGATGTGTTATACCCGTGATTATATATATGCTGCTAAAGATAGAATCGATCATTTTCGTGCAGACATTTTCATCTTCAGGCATCTCAATTATTGAAAACGCAGGACCAGTGGGAGTGGGAGCCCGTGTTTTTCTTCAGCCCTCGTTCTTTTGATCGGGGTTACCAGCGCAATGATAAACGGAGACGAGGAAATAAGCATCGTCTCTGCTCTCTAGACTGGAGCTCAGCACACTCGCGGTGTCCAGGTCAGTCTGCCGGAGCTCCGCAGCCCGGAGCTCATAAATGCACAAAGGAGGATGATGCAGAAAAGCAGTCGATGACCAGCCGATGTCACGTATCCACAGCAAGCTTAATATGAGCATAGAGCATCGTCCTAAAACAGAGCAAACTGTTTGTTTTTCCGACCAACCCACTCGCTCGTTCTAGCTGGAGCTACTAAACAACCGTATCACACAATACCAGAGCCTCTCAGGTGACACGAAACGCCTGCTGAAATGGGAGTCAGTGATAAATATCGCCGATGTTCACCCACAAAAACAACCAAATGTAGGTCCCGCGATCGGGGATTAGCCGAAACAGACGTTTTCTTTCGCAGAAAGAACCGAAAGCCTACACGGTCTGTGTGGCCACAATGTGGTCAAACTCACCGACGCGTTTACCGAATCCTGTCAAACTATGAAGTGACCGTTGGTTTTTCGCCAAGCGCCAGCCGAGCTATGACGTCTGAATTAGAACTCGAGACAAAATACACGGCCAGAGAAATGTCACGCGCACATTTAGGTTGGATGATATCTCGCTCGCGAGGAAACATCGTACTTTGGCTGTCTCTCTCTCCACGCTGCCCTCGAGGAGTGTTTGGAAACTAATAGGGTGGCTGAGTTTCCCGTACGCTCCTTATTATGATCGTTACTTGTGCTGCGTGACACGCGGGGAGAGCGTTATTTCGTACGGAGCAAGGTGTACGAAACTGAAGGAGCGATTTTCAGATCCCTGCGCAGCGAAGTCTCCCCTCTAACAACTCGGTCTGCATTACTCTGCCACCGTACGACACGAAATGTTTCCATAGCGGAGCAGCTCCAACAATCCAAGTGTTATGACATGCCACGGCCCCAGAACCGACTCCTTCGTCTATGCAACCCTGAATAATTCCAAAAGGCAATTAGCGAGCCCAATAACGATGTCAGATTGTACAAACGTGCACCAACCCGTTTGACCGACATTTGGAAGATGTTCGCGCATCAAGATAACTGCTTTAATCCGGTCTTCTGTTCTTGTCGCTCGCAGTTCACTAATCTCGACGATTTTCGGTTCTGAAAGTCCGGGGGGGGGGTTCGTACCGTATCTCTCTGTCTCGGGTCTGGTGGGAGAGAGAGAGGAGCAGATGGAGCCGAGCTCGTGTGGGAGTTGTAGTGCTCCGACATCCACGCCCTGACCGCGTTCGCCCTGAGAAGGGAGGAGCGAGGACTGCAGGTCCCAGCATGCACCGCGAGAATCCAGCCGCTCAAGGGGAAAGGGGATCGCAACGGTGCGCTAAACTGCAAACCCTACCCGAGTAACAAAGTGAAAAATACACCCTCTATCTCAATTAAACCGTTGCTCTCGGACCCAGTTCGCGAGGGTCACCGACTAGCACGTGTGTGTTTGTATTATCTCGCTTTCAAATTCGCACACGTGGGCCGGCACAAAAAGAGTTGAGACAAACATCGCAGCGGAATTAATAAAAACCCTGCTCGGTCTCGAACTGTTTCGATAGAGCCACGAGACTCGATCGTCAATAGTGATGGGTCGAGATGTTTATATTGCCAGCCTAAATTAAACAGATTCTCAATATATTCAAAATATTAAAACATGCTGCATAACACAAGAAGATCTTTAACAAATGAGTCAAATTTAAACAATATAATATAGCCAAATCTGTTTTAGGTGAATGGGAAACATGCTTACAAGATTTTGGGATCCTCAAGTGGATTTACCCTTTTTAACTTCTCAAAAGCCCACCACTGACCTTCAACTTTTTTTTTTGACAGGTGACAACTAGCATCAGCTGTTGCAAAATATCTCTGGAGCTTCAACAGTGCTGGATTGTTACTAGGTTACTCTTCGGATGATGTTGAGCAAATGTTATTGTTATTTTTCCTGAAACATCTGTGAATCCATTGAGTATCTTAGCAGTTTCCCTCGTTTGAAGGCTAAACCGCGTCGCTTATTATAAGAACAAAGAGTGAAACGTTTTGTTTGATTATTTCATGCAACAATGTTTATATTGCCAGCCTAAATTAAACAGATTCTCAATATATTCAAAATATTAAAACATGCTGCATAACACAAGAAGATCTTTAACAAATGAGTCAAATTTAAACAATATAATATAGCCAAATCTGTTTTAGGTGAATGGGAAACATGCTTACAAGATTTTGGGATCCTCAAGTGGATTTACCCTTTTTAACTTCTCAAAAGCCCACCACTGACCTTCAACTTTTTTTTTTTGACAGGTGACAACTAGCATCAGCTGTTGCAAAATATCTCTGGAGCTTCAACAGTGCTGGATTGTTACTAGGTTACTCTTCGGATGATGTTGAGCAAATGTTATTGTTATTTTTCCTGAAACATCTGTGAATCCATTGAGTATCTTAGCAGTTTCCCTCGTTTGAAGGCTAAACCGCTTCGCTTATTATAAGAACAAAGAGTGAAACGTTTTGTTTGATTATTTCACGCAACAACAAAAAAACCTCAGACATACAAGAACCACCTTGACATAACATCATTAGAAATAAGTTCATTAGATTTGGTTGAGCTCATTAAAATGGCCTGGCTTCAATTTTTGACATTCAAATAGGATGAATTCACAATTTATTTCTAATTATTATGATATTCTTTAAAAATTCATGCTCCGAAAACAAGAAAACTTATCATAAAGGTTTCCCTTTTAAGTAAAAACACAGGTTCTGCAAGGATATAATGATAACATCATTCTCCTTTGTATCTATAAAATCTGTTCTTGTCATATTTCAAAATTAGTTAAATTTAAGATCATTTTTTTCTTCTGCCTGTTGTGGTTATCTCAAAATAATCAGTCACTTTTTCAGTAGCGATGCACAAACAATCTGGGGTTATCTTCCTTGTATCAAGACAAGACAATGGACATGATGATAGCTAAATCAGGCCCATCAGCTGTCCAGTAGCCATTTGCTGGCTTCTTTGATCTTGGATTTAACAAGCAACCCTTAGTTTTCAGCCTCAGACACTGTGCGTTGTAAGATACACAGTGTGATTCAACCTGTCAGCCAAACACTCTTTATTACAGTCTTTTTTTTTTGCTTTATTTAACATTGTGATATTCACACAATTGCTTATTCACAAAATATTTTAAAAAAAAAATTGCACCAACATCATGCAAACCTGCAAAACGAAAATATGACATATTCCACAATTTGATTTTATAGGCCTATTCCACCAAACAAAACAATAACATCTTTCCAACCGATTAAAGCACCTTTCAGAGCACCAGTCAGATGATGAAACTGGCTTACAATATTCATCACTTGTGGTCCAACTTTTTTTTTCTGTTTAAGCCCGGTCTTATCTGTAAATCACAATGACCATAATGTTCAGAAACCAATGTATTGTAATGAATATCTCAAGACCAAACCATTGTCACTGTCCCCGCCTCAGTTATTTCTTCAGATGAAGTCTTACTGAGCAGTGCAAGATTACACATTGACTCGCAAAGTTACCTCAAGCTGCCATTTGAATGCATTTGGCACCGGAGATTCGCCAGACCATGACATTATGATTGAATGACTGCGTAATACAGCCTATAATCCGGTGAAGTTCTGTTCAATTAGGGGACGCTCATATGTTTGATAATTAGCATAAGAATAAATAGACCTTTATTCAGACAGAAAAATGCAGCGAATGACACTGCATCATCATCATCAGACAATAATATTACACAAATTTCCCGTATTGCTCCTCCTGAAACACATCGACGCAAACAGATTTTTAACATTTTGAGCCGATGACCTATTTTTTGTCATAACTGCTCCGATGCAAACTGACCCCATAGACTGCGCTGAGAGCATCACGTCTTCTTAAGGCTCTAACAGTGGTGTTGCCATAAAAATACAGGATATTAATTGTGACTGCAACATATGAGTAAGGCAATTATATCAGACAGGCGCAGTCACTGCAACGAGGACTAATTGCATTATTAAAAGCTAAAATATTGTAAACAAGCCGAACGTGCACACATATGCTCCTCTACACGTGAATGCACCATATCTATCTATCTATCTATCTATCTATCTATCTATCTATCTATCTATCTATCTCAAATAACCATGTAAGGAACTGCACTGTGGTTGTTTTAGATTCGATAGATTATAGACTGGGCCAATAGGGCCCCAGACTGCCAGGGGCCTCCAAATAAGCTAGATAAAGCTGATAGAGAAGTGAAATAAATGAAGAAATCTGAAACAGAATACTTTATTGCAGCTTTAATGTTGTCGTGGTACCTTGTTGCAATGTTTTATATACATTATGTGTTCATATTGTAGGCTAATTGCAGCTTTATTTCTCGTATTTACAGTGTAATTTCTTGGACATTATTAAGTATTAATTAGTATCAGTATTAGTATCGCTGCATAATTATTTGGACATTACATCTCACATCTGCAACAAGAGGGAGCTTACAAAGAAACTTGTTTTAAATACCTGCTACGTTAAATAGGTTCTTGCATTGATACAAACAGCAGCAGCAATTAAATAGTGCAGTTATTTATTTATAACTAACAATGGCATAGACTTAATTTCCTCTTAAGGCTCTAACAGTGGTGTTGCCATAAAAATACAGGATATTAATTGTGACTGCAACATATGAGTAAGGCAATTATATCAGACAGGCGCAGTCACTGCAACGAGGACTAATTGCATTATTAAAAGCTAAAATATTGTAAACAAGCCGAACGTGCACACATATGCTCCTCTACACGTGAATGCACCATATCTATCTATCTATCTATCTATCTATCTATCTATCTATCTATCTATCTATCTATCAAGCATGAAAGCTTACACATTAACGCGTTAACATAAAGGAAAGGCCTATTGAGAGACAAAAGTTTTACTTGATTAGTCTCAATTTCCAGCCACCATTAGCTGCTTTAAACAGGCCTGAGGTGACTGCAAATGAGCGTCATCTCTTGGGCAACATTTACAGCTTAGTTTCAAAACACAATTAAAAAGAACTTGCACGGGAAATGACAACAGAAAGGCCGTGCAACAGTGCAAACTGGGGTGCCTGACCGGTAAATGCTCCCCTGCATGACTGAGGTAATGTCGCAAGGGTGGGAGAGAGCACATGAAGTGGGCAGGTTGAGGGGATGCAAAAGCTATCCAAACTTATTGCACCGTGAGTTAACGCGTATTTGCGCGATGCATCACTTTTCGTAGGCCTTAACGCACATAATGACATTGGCTGTTGTGATCGAGGGCGGTCAGTTCAGGACACAACATTATCCATATATTTTCAAATGTTGCAGCATGTTGTCTTTGCACTGTATTCATGAATCCATCCAACCGTTTCGGATAGTTAGATCTCGTCATGACAGGATGTTAGGACTTTGATGCACTCATGTACAAGTGCAAAGTTTAGAGAGTTGACTGTCGCCCTCCATAGCGTTGTGCAATGCCCCCTTTAATGCCCCCTCGCTCGCCAGTATAGCGCCTTTGTTATTAATCGCATGGAATCGCGCCGCCTTACCTTAACGGCCCCAAACTGTTTTTCTATGCCTCTGAACTTGACGTATTCATCCAAATGCAGGAGGAAGTGCCTGTGCCTGTTGTTTTTGTTACCGTCCGATAGTATGATTCAGTGAAGGATTTAACACTGTGAATTTTGAGTTTCTCCCCGCGATCTTCCCTCATCGCCGCAGCAGCTGGAGAGGAAAATCGCGCACGCTGGGTCCTAAAGCCGGCCACTTTCCCACAGGTGACCAGGCTCCGTAGCCGCGTGCACTGGTTGCGAGCTACGCTCCTCAGGGGTCCTCCGGGGTCCTGTCTGGTCAGAGCTCCTGCAGAGAGCTAAACAGACTTGGCTATTAGGTTGGAAACAATTTATGGGTTGAGTAATTTCTCAGATTTTCACATGCGGCCATTTATATATATATATATAAAAAAACTTTGATAAAAGGCTTTCAAATGTGACCCCTTTGTTCGTCTTTTTCGTACAATTCTGAACGTCAAATAACCATGTAAGGAACTGCACTGTGGTTGTTTTAGATTCGATAGATTATAGACTGGGCCAATAGGGCCCCAGACTGCCAGGGGCCTCCAAATAAGCTAGATAAAGCTGATAGAGAAGTGAAATAAATGAAGAAATCTGAAACAGAATACTTTATTGCAGCTTTAATGTTGTCGTGGTACCTTGTTGCAATGTTTTATATACATTATGTGTTCATATTGTAGGCTAATTGCAGCTTTATTTCTCGTATTTACAGTGTAATTTCTTGGACATTATTAAGTATTAATTAGTATCAGTATTAGTATCGCTGCATAATTATTTGGACATTACATCTCACATCTGCAACAAGAGGGAGCTTACAAAAAAACTTGTTTTAAATACCTGCTACGTTAAATAGGTTCTTGCATTGATACAAACAGCAGCAGCAATTAAATAGTGCAGTTATTTATTTATAACTAACAATGGCATAGACTTAATTTCCTGGGGGGGGGAAGCAATTAGTGACTAATCGTCATTTTTTTGTGTGTGTGCATGAGACTGCACTATCTTAGATTTTTGGCTATGCTGTAAAATCAGGGTCTTAAAGCGAGTGAAACCAAGGAGAAAACTTTGCACATTACACAGGCCGGTGGTAGCAGGGTAATTGCTTATCTTTCAGAAACTGAGAGGTGTTAAAGAATTCAAACACTGGGGGTGTAAATTAAAGAAATTGCCATGATTGAGTGACTGTCTTTTGCAGATGTTTACTCTGGTCCTTTTAATCTTTATGCAGAACCCCCAATGCCTAATTACTTTACATACAATATTTCGTTTTTTATAATAAACTGACAAAAAAAAATCAAACCTTTGTCAAACTCTTCAAACATAAACTCTTATTTGACACAAAGCAGCCAAAATAACAGAAGTCTAAGCTTTCACAAGAATGCTTATGGTCAAATGAGAAACAGTGATGTGATTTTTAATTCACAAATGTATCAACCTTTATGCATCCATTTTGCCCAA
This sequence comes from Sinocyclocheilus grahami, assembly GCF_001515645.1. Lineage (NCBI taxonomy): Eukaryota > Metazoa > Chordata > Actinopteri > Cypriniformes > Cyprinidae > Sinocyclocheilus > Sinocyclocheilus grahami. Next base: position 1,515,447 of record NW_015505346.1, on the reverse strand, counting down.
AGCAATGTAATGAAGAGAATATATTGAGCTGTTTGCATATTGACCCCACAATGTCATTGAAAAAGTCTTCTGAAAATATCTGAGGTTTGATGTCAACTGATGCTTTCACTTATACTGGTTAATCCTGATATAGATAGATAGATAGATAGATAGATAGATAGATAGATAGATAGATAGATAGATAGATCAGCAACCAGGCCTAACAAAGTGTGTTTTATTTATTTAATTTCACATAATGCCCTTTAAATCTATTTTATGGTTATTTAAATGGTGGATTGAGCATTTGTACGTTACAAATAAAAATATCATTAAGTAAAGGAAGAAACATTTACAAGTTAATGCAATTTATACAACAAAGTTGTCTTCTACTTCGGTCAGACTCAGGATGACTTTGGTTCCCACAGAACGCATGGCGCTCTGACCCCGCGCTGAAGGTCTGAACTGAGATGCAAGAAAACAGAGCCAACCTCAACAACACGTCCAAACAAAGACTCGTATGCTTTGTTAAATTCGAGGTGGTAGCTTAATTCATTAGCGGTAATGAGACCGACCAATTTGGCGGTCGGTGTATCATGGTGTTGTTTGGTCGTGTCGTTTACACGTAACAAGCGGTTCCATAGTGTAGTGGTTATCACGTCTGCTTTACACGCAGAAGGTCCTGGGTTCGAGCCCCAGTAGAACCAAGCGTTTTTCGTGTCACAGTTGAAGAGATTAGGTACATTCAACGACGTCGTGGCACCTGAAGGATCGTAGCGTTTCCTGGTGAACTGCTTTCAATTGGCCATGTATCGCGTTTTGTCTATGACGCTAATTCTACGCAGATAGCTATATGAAAAAGGAACTCTGCGTGCTATAAATAAATCATATTTGTATAATTTGGTAGAAAAATGAGGCAAATTGCAACGTCATTAGCTAAACTGTAAATAAAATCGTTTGGTTAATGACGGTGACAAGCAACATGCTAGCGTGAAGTCAAATAAAGTGTTTGTGCGACCCCTGCTGTTAATGCGGACCCAGCATCACGCATTTCTGCTTGACTGCTGTTCCAACTAATTCAGTCTCCAATTAAAGTAGACTTTAGCAGACTTCATCATAAGATAAGTAGCCTACTTATCGGTTACATGGTGCTGCAATGCCAAGATCATGTTGATAACCAGGGAAAGCACAAACTAGGCTATACATTTAATGCACTTGTTTGGATAAAAGTATCCAAAACTTTCAACAGAGCAGAGACAAAAGGTTTTTAACTACTAATATGTACTTTACAGTACTATTGTGTACCTTTAATGTACTAATATGTACTATTTAGGGGTAAATAAGGTACAAATATGTAGCCTACCCTTTATCTTTTGGATTCCCAGTAACACCTCTAAAATATGTTATCAGCTGAAGATCTCTATAAAATTATAACTGGCGCTGAACAACAAAAAAAGAAAATGCAATGGTGGTGCATCTTTTATGCACATTCTCTTACATTTAATTCATTTCTTAATACAATTTCCTTTGACCAGTTTTAGTAATGGCATAACATGAACATGAAACTGATATTCAATATTTTTAGAACCGAAATTGGGTTTGTTCATATGACATCCTAGTATGCTAGAATGTGCATTAATTTATAGGCTAAATATGAAGCTTTCTATATGTACCATGACAGTTTCCACACAAATCAAATGGCAACTAACAAAAACATTTCTGGCAATTGTTGTGATAAATAAGTATTATTAAGTACTAATACATTTAATAAATTAAGTATTAATAAGTATAAATAATATTCTGTATATGTTTAGTTCCAGACCTCTTTTATCCCAATAAAATAACCTAGAACACTATTTAAAATAATCTATATCACTTTTGGAAAGATGTTGCTCTAATCCACATTTGTAAGCATTACTGCGATGTTGTGATAAATTTGTTTATAGTATCAAATTTCCACTCTCCATAATGATGAGCAAAATAATTGCTGAACAATGAAGAATTTTCTGCTTTTCATTTGTGGTTTATAGACAAGAAAGGGGATTAAATTGTCCTAACTAAACAGATTTACAGAAAACTGATAAATATAGCTTATCATGTCTTTGCAATTTCTTGTTTTAATATCAGGATTGGAGCTGTCCAAGGTTCTGAAGGAACATATTACATGATTTACAGTGCTAGTAAATAACAAACAACACAATTAACATGTTCGTGATGAATATATCTGTAATAAGATAAAATATCTTAACAAAAAATATATATTGGTCCTGCTGTGCTAGTACTAAGTAAACTGACAAAACAAAAGACTGACAAGACAGTATGATGTTACTCAGATCAATTTACAGTATATTGCAAGAACAAGTCAAAATCCATGTGGTCGCAACACTAAATGCATGTAGTGAGATTCTTTTTTTTTCACAAACAATACTTTATAAAAGAAAGTTCTTAATCAGTGTCAGATAGACTCACTACTGCAGTAACCGGTGATGCCAAAACTCATTAGATGTTTGCAAGGAAAAGTTCACACATAAAATAATAAACTGAAATTTTGTTCCAAACCCATTTTCCACATTACTTTTGTGAAACAAAATACAAGATTTGTTTTTTGAGAAATGCTCATGCTGTTATTTCAATATAGTGAAAGTGAATAGGGACCAGAGGCTTTAGACTGCAAGAAGGGCACAGAAGTACCATGAAAGTATTATAAAAAGAGTCTGACTCAAGTCTTCTGAAGTCATACAATAGCTTTGAACAATGGCTTTGAATTGAAAATCTGTGTGTTTTGAATACTGTCCAATAAAAAAAGACCATTGAGGATTCATAAAACATTTGGATAGGTAAATTATTTTTATTTTTGAGTGATGTATTCCTTTTAAATTATTTAAAATAATATGTTAAAATCATTTAATCTAAAGCAGTTTAAAAAAAAGACACAAATCAAGATATAGTGCAACATGTGAAAAATATTTCTTAATCTGCATAGAGAAAAATCCTGAACTTTACTTAAAGTACATTTTAATTTGTAATTATAATTCATGTTTAAATTTGTATTTTATTTGTATAGAGATTTAGTAATACATGCTGTTCTAAAGAAGCTTTACAGACAACAGAAAAGAAAAGAAAATAGTGCCATGCAGCCCCCTAGTGAGCGAGCTAAGGGCGACAGGGTTGAGAAACATTTCTCTGAGATATTTAGGTTGATGTTTAGGTCGGGCCCCCTACTGAGCTCCCACTGTGAACATTTTTAAATTTGTTGTCAAAACAATTGTCAGTGGATATAAAACATGTGTACTGCCACACTGAGTAGTGATTCTCACTCTTCAGAGATATTTACTCTTGTTTTCTTTAAAAGTTCTTGGTTATGAAGGGTGTTTACAGCAATTCTGCATCCGGAGAACATGTGGCAACAAGAAAACTGCTCTATTTGCTTTCATTCCTTAAAAATTTAACATTGCATTAACGTAAACATAAAATTAAATTTTACACCACTGACGTATTAAATAGAACATTCAGGACCTGCATATAGTGGGAAAATGTAGGCTATTTCTTGACTTCACATATTATTCTAAGGAAGAAGAAAAATTGTGGATTATTGAATTAATATGAATCTTGGCTAAAGGCCAACCAGGCAGTACATTGAAAATATGATATATTATATTAATAAAAAAACATTGTGAGCTTAGTATTTTATTTGAATTATTTATATGTCTAATCATATTATTATTTTATTAATTATATTATTATTATATTATTATATTGCATTTTTATTTTTACTCACTATGCATTTTTAATTCTCCTTTTTTTGGTTTATTTTCTCTTGTACGTTGTTTATGATGCTATATAATGTTGTTGTGCACTGAATAATGATAAAATATTTCTGACAGCGAGATACTTTAGCAGTTTAAATGCGGGATAAAGGGCGTCTTCGGACTCTTATTTTGAAATATCAACGCACCGGTCGTGTAGCGCCATCTTTATTTTTACTACACGGTCTCTGGCTTCTCATCTGTCTGTGCTGGTCATTTATCGTGTTAGCTGTGGTTTTTATCATTGAATATATGGCGAATTCAGCAGCTGCTGCGGCAGCTGCCAGAGACCCGGCCGTGGACCGCTCGTTACGCTCAGTTTTCGGTATGTATGAAGATATTGGGTTACTATTCATAAGCTTCATTAGCTGCTAAGCTAAACCTCACTCACCTAAAGTTAGTGATAACTAAAACTCTGGAATAAGATTATGAAACACCTTATTTTCAGTAGATATTTATTTACATACATGCTCACGTTTACACAACCAATAGGTGAAAAACTACTGCAGATATGGATGGACTGATGCAGTGGTGTAAGTGGTCAAAAGTAGCATATCACCAATAAAACAACGTGTTGAGCTTCAAAACAGATGCTGCTACAGTAAACCAGTTTGCAACATGGTTCCTTATTTGCCTTATTGTTTGTATTTTGGTAATAGTGGGAAACATCCCATATGAGGCCACGGAGGAGCAGTTGAAAGACATCTTCTCAGAGGTTGGACTTGTCGTCAGTTTTAGGTATGCACAATAATGCTTGAAACAGCATGCTTTGGTCACTTTAGAGCAGGGGTGCCCAAACTCGGTCCTGGAGGGCTGGTGTCCTGCAGAGTTTAGCTCCAGCTTGCCTCAACACACCTGCCTTCAAGTTTCTAGTATGCCTAGTAAGAGCTTGATTAGTTGGTTCAGGTGTGTTTAATTGGGGTTGGCACTAAACTCTTCAGGACACCGGCCCTCCAGGACCGAGTTTGGGCACCCCTGCTTTAGAGGAAACCTAGTGCTTATCAAAAAAAAAACTTCTTGCAGGTTGGTGTATGACAGAGAAACAGGTAAGCCAAAGGGATATGGCTTTTGTGAGTACCAGGATCAGGAGACGGCGCTCAGTGCCATGCGCAACCTGAATGGCAGAGAGTTTAGTGGCAGGGCCCTCCGCGTTGATAACGCTGCTAGTGAGAAAAATAAAGAGGAGCTCAAAAGTAAGTTTGCGTTTTAAAGTGTAATATTCTATTAAATATTACAAGGCTGTTTGAATTAGATTTTTAAATCTATCGTACTAGAAATGGCCAATTTGTTTGACCTGCATGCTTTTTTCCACAGGTTTGGGGACTGGAGCTCCAATTATTGAGTCCCCTTATGGAGGCAGCTGCACACCAGAAGAAGCCCCAGAGTCCATTAGCAGGGCAGTAGCCAGTCTGCCTCCCGAGCAGATGTTTGAGCTAATGAAACAGATGAAGGTGAGTATAGGAAAGTGGCCTGTTAAATTTAAGACTGAAGTTTCAGATCAAGAGGGTCTAACAGGGCTTTACGGATACTTTTCTTTTTAGGAGCGCTTGTGCACGGTCAAAAATTTAGGAGCACCTTCTAATCAGTAATCAAAAATTCTGATAAAAAAAATTAACCTTCCCATTACGAGGTGATAGTTGACTCCTTAAAGTGATTTATAGGGGATTTTGTTTTTACCTTTGTAATGGCATTTTTCTAACTTTACTAAAAGTATGTCATCTTTTGTCAAAATCAAAAATATATATTTATGAGCTTTTTAAAATTTCTAATTAAAACAAGTAGAATAAGGATAAGTTACCAATCAAATGAAATCAGTATTTAAGAAATAAATTTGTGCTACTGAGATGGCATAGAAGAACACACAAGTGGCTTGTATGTGTATTTTCAGACGTTTAATGAGGCTCAGAGGTCGCATGAGTGCAATTACATGCATCGCGCCGCTTAAACATAAAACCATGTCTGCATTTGTGATCGGAGAAATGACAAACAAGGGCTACTCTACACTGCCCAAAACTCGCGTTTGAATCAGTGGCAAATTCTTTAAATATGAAAACGTACTTGCAGTCTGTGAGTCAGAACAGCCAGCATTGTAGTCTACTCTACCAGGATCAGGAAACAGTCCTCCATAAAATGTGCTGCGCATATCTGAATATTTGGGTTGAACTGTTCCGGAACAGTGTTGTAAATACAACTTAACCACTGATTTCTAGTCGTGTCCTCTTTTGGAAGACCAAACTAAGTATTTTCGCTTTCGCAACAAAACACACAGCGGCTTCACAACATGGCAGTGGCAGGAACAGTAAAGTTACGACTTCTTTCTTTGCGTGAACATTTGGGCGGCGTTATGCAAATCTTCCCACACAGTGACGTAGACGTGGGGGCGTGTTAGAACGAGCCGTTTTAGGAGGGCGTGGGCCAGTCTTAACTTTTATAAAGAATATCTCTTTGGATTTGAGACATTAGTCTTTGCAACTTTAGGGATCTTATCTATTCACGAACAGCTTGTAACACTCCAAAGAGAAAGGAAAACTTGAAATCGCATCATATGACCCCTTTAAAGGATTAGTTCACAAAAAAAAAATTAAAAATCATAATTTACCTATCCTCACCTTGTTTCAGATTCGTAAGACTTTTGTTCATTTTTGAAATGCATATATTTTTTTATGAAATTGGGAAAATGTCCTATTCCTCTATTGACAGTCCATTCTTTCAAAACTTTAAAGTTGCAAAAAAGTTTGTAGAAGACAAACCTTTTGTATCTGTGTAGATCAAGGGTTATATGTGCATAAAACCTTAAATTACATATTTTCATTAAAAAAGCCATGTTTTTAATTCAGAAGACTTGGATCTAACTGCTTAGATTCAAATGGATTAATTTGATGTTTTTATTAACTTTTGAAAGTTGTGGGCTTTCAATGGAGCCACAGAAATCTCTCTGATTTTGGTAAAAAAAAAATCTTTATTTAGAAGATAAACAAAAGTAATACAGATGTGAAATGACATGAGGGAGAGTAAATGATGACAGAATTTCTATTTTTGGGCAGTTTATGCTTTTTTTTTACCTTAAACCGCATAAACACATTTCATTACACCAAATACACAAAATAATGTTCTTTTTAGCAGCATCATATGACCCCTTTAAGCCATATAAAGATCAAGAGAAAAATCATCTGTTATTCTCATAGAAAATGCTCCACCGTCCGGCTGTGGTTCAGCTCATAAACCCAAGTCCTCAGCCTGGAGCGGTACCAGTACCTAACCAGCCCCTCCCTCAGCCCAATGTGCCTGTCTCTCAGCCTCAGCCAATGGTCAGTATTACAGCTTTTATCCTTTCCTGAACACTTGTATCATGAGATGCATTAAATAGTAGTACTTGTTTGTTTTAATACACAACTGTTTTTGAAAGTAGTCTAGTATTCTTACCAAGCCTGCATTTATTTGATCAAAAATACAGTAAAACAGTAATGTTGTGAAATATTATTACAATTTAGAAACTTTTTCTGTTTGAATATTTAAGATGTAATTTATTAATGTGAATTTTCAGCATCATTATTACATTCTTCAGTGTCACGATCCATCATTCATTCTAATATGCTGATTTGCTGCTTAAGAAACATTTCTTATTATTATCAATGTTGAAAACAGTTGTCGCGATAATTAAATAACCGTCTAATCGCGATTATTTGATCTAACCGATTATTGTGCTTTTTTATACGAGACAAGGGGGAGTCATACACCAAAAGAAACAGAACAGCACCAGTTTGCTTCTCATGCACTGTATAGCCTATACAGGGCTCCAGACTCATTCTTCCCACTGGTCGCTCTTTTGCAACTAACTTTCTCAGCTGGTCGCACGAGCACATGATTTGGTTGCAATATTTATTTATTTTTTTTTGCTCTACAACATGGGATTATTCTATGCATGCTGCTGATGAACTTTTATCATAGTTTATAGTTATATGGAAACAAAAGTGGTTAACATTCAGCCCGTTCTTTATCATCAGTAGTATTATTTGTGATTTAAATTTTGTGAATGGGAGTTTCTTTCTTTTTTGCTGTGTTAAGCCGCGGGCTTCGAATTTGCTTCGAATTTGCGATCTTGTTGTCACTGTTTTGCTTGCATACATCTACACACCTTTAATTTTTAAGATTAAAACAAAAGATGCATTCATTGTTATTCTTAATTAAAATCACAACAACAATAAATCAGTAAGATACAATGACAAACTAGCTTACAAAAC
>NW_015505346.1:1499051-1506969 GCF_001515645.1 Sinocyclocheilus grahami | reverse complement strand
AAACACATTTCATTACACCAAATACACAAAATAATGTTCTTTTTAGCAGCATCATATGACCCCTTTAAGCCATATAAAGATCAAGAGAAAAATCATCTGTTATTCTCATAGAAAATGCTCCACCGTCCGGCTGTGGTTCAGCTCATAAACCCAAGTCCTCAGCCTGGAGCGGTACCAGTACCTAACCAGCCCCTCCCTCAGCCCAATGTGCCTGTCTCTCAGCCTCAGCCAATGGTCAGTATTACAGCTTTTATCCTTTCCTGAACACTTGTATCATGAGATGCATTAAATAGTAGTACTTTAATACACAAATACACAACTGTTTTTGAAAGTAGTCTAGTATTCTTACCAAGCCTGCATTTATTTGATCAAAAATACAGTAATGTTGTGATGTTGTGAAATATTATTACAATTTAGAAACTTTTTCTGTTTGAATATTTAAGATGTAATTTATTAATGTGAATTTTCAGCATCATTATTACATTCTTCAGTGTCACGATCCATCATTCATTCTAATATGCTGATTTGCTGCTTAAGAAACATTTCTTATTATTATCAATGTTGAAAACAGTTGTCGCGATAATTAAATAACCGTCTAATCGCGATTATTTGATCTAACCGATTATTGTCCTTTTTTATACGAGACAAGGGGGAGTCATACACCAAAAGAAACAGAACAGCACCAGTTTGCTTCTCATGCACTGTATAGCCTATACAGGGCTCCAGACTCATTCTTCCCACTGGTCGCTCTTTTGCAACTAACTTTCTCAGCTGGTCGCACGAGCACATGATTTGGTTGCAATATTTATTTATTTTTTTTTGCTCTACAACATGGGATTATTCTATGCATGCTGCTGATGAACTTTTATCATAGTTTATAGTTATATGGAAACAAAAGTGGTTAACATTCAGCCCGTTCTTTATCATCAGTAGTATTATTTGTGATTTAAATTTTGTGAATGGGAGTTTCTTTCTTTTTTGCTGTGTTAAGCCGCGGGCTTCGAATTTGCTTCGAATTTGCGATCTTGTTGTCACTGTTTTGCTTGCATACATCTACACACCTTTAATTTTTAAGATTAAAACAAAAGATGCATTCATTGTTATTCTTAATTAAAATCACAACAACAATAAATCAGTAAGATACAATGACAAACTAGCTTACAAAACATTTATTAACAAAAACTAATAAGATGAGGCATGGCACTCCCCACATGCTGTATTATATTCTGACTAATAAATTATAGAACGTTTAGCAAACACTGAGGAATCAAATAAATAAATAAAAGAGAGCCTCCATAGCATAATGTGAGGTAAACCGCAAAGATAAGTTTTTCAAAAATGAAAACAAAAAGAAAAGTAAAACTAACAGTGACCGTGCTTGCATGTTTTTTTTTCCCCCCCACAAGAATACCAGCATGTTCACCTTCTCTGGTTTAAGAAGCGGTCTTTTACTTGACTTTCGCTTGAAAACAATCCATGGTTTCCTCAATATGCGCGTAATTTTTGCTGTAGCTGAGTAGGTATACTCTCTAAGCGCTGTTTCGTTATGCTTTGTTTCATTTGATGTTTCTCATATGCAACAGAAATTGCAGCGCTTATGAGTTGACCAACGCGGTGGTCGCGCCAGTGCGACTGCACACAAAATTTAGTCGCACAGGCAGAAAAGCAGTCTGGAGCCCAGCTATATCATCTGAAGCCATTCCATATCTTAATGTGAGGGACAGAATTTAGGTTTATAGAAACTCATCTTCCTTCTGCTGCAGCTGTCAGTCATTCTCCGCTCAGTATTCAAACAGCATGTCATGTTCAGTTATGACAGTCAGCAAGGTAAAACTCTCCAAGATGATATATTCCCATTATAATACTTTAAGTTTAAGGAAGGAAGGAATTATCACAAACAGAAAGATTATTAGAAGCCTTTCTTTTTCTCATGATTTTCTCTGTAATGAGGACGTGAGTATTTAGTGGATTGCGTTTAACAAAGGGTTTAAAAGAGTGACCATTAGTTCCACAAACACAGTATTGATATTCTGTAGTGGTGTAGAAAAAAAAATAGCACTGGTGTTGGATCGGTATTCTTACACTGCAAAATAATAACTCAAAAAGATGAAAAGATAACATCATAATTATTTACTGAACCCTTAAATTAATCAATTATATAATGAAAGCCATAAAAACAGACAATTAATCGTGATAATCGCCAAAGCCCTAAATCAGACAATTAATCGCAATAACCGTGACTATTTTTAGACAATTAATCGTCAGCCAAATTTCATAATCGTGACAGCCCTAGTGCTGCTTAATATTTTTGGGGGAACCATTTTTTATTTTCATGATTCTTTGATTAAAAAGAGCATTTATTTAACATGTGAAATGGAAATCCTTTCTACATTATAAACATCTTTACTTTAAAGGTACCCTTGAGCAAGGCAGCAAACCCCAACTGCTCCCCGGGCGCCGCATTTTTCTTTAAAAAAAATATTATTGGCCAAGTGTTTGATTGGTAGGGTGTTTTAGTCTTTTTGTGCTTTAATAACATTTGCAATCTTTCACATATTGTGTCTTGTGTCTGGAGTTCATGGGTTCATGGACAGTTCCTCCTCATTCATGGTGCTAACGAATAATCTTCTGTTGATCTTCTGACTCACAGCCAGGTATGCATGTGAACGGAGCCCCTCAGATGATGCAGCCTCCACAGATGGGAAGTGGAGTACCCGGACCAATGCCAGGACAGGGACCCATGGGACCAGCTGGTAAGCTTGTTTGTCCTAGGATTACTTTGGTGCTTATGTATGTGTGTGCACATAGTTATAGTGGTTTACCTTTGGTCTCTCCTTTTACAGGTGGGATGCAACCTCAGATAGGGATCCCTCCAGGAGGCCCTGTGCCCATGGATAGAGGACCAGGTATTCATTTTAGGCATTCAGAATTTTTTTTGTATGATTATACACTTGATATCGCTGTGACTGTTGTTTGTACTTTATCATATACATGTGTTACCATTACAAGCATTTGTTTTTTCAACAAATTTTTAAGTATTTGCTCAGTGTTTAGAAGTAGTATTGTTGTTTTATTCAATTTAGGACATTCACAGTCATTGTGAGAAAATTATGATATCACTACATGATTTATGTCCGCAAGTGAGCAGTATTGGGCAACAAGTCTGCTGCACTAACAGGCTTTTATGTAGTGGTTTCATTTTCATTCACATCTCTTCAAGGTGCTTTTTTTTGCATTTTCTCAAACATTTGGATTGGTCCGTGTTGTGCCAAGATACTCAACCATAAACATTTAGATGGCATATAATTATATATAAACTATACAATTTTGTACTCATTTTTGTGTGTGCGCACTACTGATAAAAAGTTTGTTGGTCAGTAACATTTTTAAAAATATATTTAAACTTTATATTAAACACCTTTAGCAAGGATGCATTAAATGAATCAAAAGTGACCGTAAAGGAATCTTGAATTTTTTTTTTATTTTTTTTTTTATAATTTATGCATTTAGCAAACGCTTTTATCCAAAGTGACTTAGTGCATTCAGGCTATACATTTTTTACCAGTATGTATTAGTGCTGTCAAAAGATTAATCGCATTCAAAATAAAAGTTTGTTTACATAATGTGTGTACTGTATATATAAATACACACACATGCATGTATATATTTCAGAAAAATATGCTGTTTATATATTTATATAATATAATTTTTATGAATATAAATATATACATGTAAATATTTTCAAAATATATACTGTATGTGTGTGTCTTTATATATACATAATACGTGTGTGTGTGTACTGTGTATATTTATGTAAACAAAAACTTTTATTTTGGATGCGATTAATCACTTGACAGCACTAATATATATCTCTATCACTTTTCCACAAAACTGTTAATTTCGTTGACGAATGATTTTCGTCAACAACATTTTTTTCACCGACGACAATGAGACGATAACGAACTAAAACTTTCTTTGAATGACAAAAACTATGACGTAAATCTATTGACATTTTCGTCAACGAATAAAAGCGAGACGAAAATGTTAGGGAGGGACGATTTGGGAAGAGATTCATTCAGAACGAATCTGCTGTGTGATTCGGAGGTTAGATGTGTACATATGAACCGGCGGGACATAAGCTAACATACACTTGCTGCACGTCGCAAAAAAAACATTCAAAAATGTCAATATGTGGGAGTAAGAGAAGAGCAGACATATGGATAAATCTGACGACGCAAGAGAGAACTCAGTTCGGTCTGGATTTCTGAGCGCACACACTGAAGCATACACACACAGAAAGCGCGTACTCTTTCACGTCGCATGAACGGAGAATTACACACGAAATGATGTCGAATTGTCCGTTTTGACGAGTATTCATGTGTAAACAGTTGATTACGTAGTTTAAGTGAAGGTAAACAGTAGGGAGAACGTGTATTAGTACATTGCATCCATTGCAGCTGTGCATTCGGTTTTAAAGGAATAGCAGCCTAATTTAGTTGCTATTGTCCGAGTCATTGATGTTAATAAAGCAACAACAGAAAGATGGAAAATCACTCACTGCTCTTGACTGAAAAACTTTAGTAGCCCTAAAGATTAATCTACATTTATTTATAGAAGTAAATATGTCTGATTGAAAGAATGTGGTTTTATTTCATTTTAATATAAAGGCATGTTGTGTGTCACCGCAGTTAAATCGGTGTCTATCATGATAAAACCTTAATATCAAACCTATATAATGAGTTTGGAAATTTTAGAGAAATGCTTAATAAATGCACTTTAACTAAACCCATTAGATTTTAGCTGACTAAATTTACTGTAGATTTAGTCGACTAAAACAAAAACAATTCAGATGACTAAAATATGACTGAAACTAAATGGCATTTTAGTCAAAACACTGACTAAAACTAAATCAAAATTTGCTGTCAAAATTAACACTGCCACAAAACTATTAAGTAGCACTGTTTTCTATCTGTGGTAATAATAAGAACTATTAGTTGAGCACCAAGTCAGCATATTTTAATTATATTTGAAGAATCATGTGATGCTGTAGTCTGGAATAATGGCTGCTGAAAGTTCACAGGAAAAAATTACATTGTCATTTTTTTATTGTAAAAGTTCACAATATTACAGTTTTTACTGCTTTGGTGAGCATAAAATAAGTTTTCAAAAACGTTACAAAATCTTGCCGACCCCAAACTTTTATATATAGTTTTATATATTGGTATATTGCATTATAAAGGACACTTTGATTCCTAGATATTTGCATCTGCATTAACCAAATTAAAAACCTATATCGACCACTACTCTAACCCATGTCCTTTAACATCAGTACAAGCATCCCTGGGTAATATCAGTAAGTGCTACCATGCGCTGTCTCAGTTCTCTCTCCTGTTCTTTTCACTTAATGCTGACCCAGGAAACCTTCTGGACTCTCCTGTGGGAGCAGCTGGGCAGGCTGCTATCGAGCGGCCTCAAGGTATCATGGGTATAACGCTGGTCTGCTCAGAACAGGCCTGTCCGTAGTCTCACCTTCTCATTGTTTTACCCCTACATGCACCTTTTGTAGTGTACTTCTTATCTCTTCCTACCCTTAAGCATCACTCTTGAGCCATTTGACAGCAGTACATGGAACTTCCATTTGCACACTCAAAGAGAGTGTGCAAAATACCACATAGATGTTTGGAGACAAAAGTGAAACTGTTCAAACAATTGACCCCAAAAACATTTTAAAAGGCACAGTTGACAGAACTAATCACTGATTATCACATGGTCATGAATAGTGTTGAAACATAGGTGTGTTCTGCTGTATTGTCGCTGAAACAAAAGTGCTTGAGTAAAGACAACACATTGTAAACAGTTTTAACCTTTTATTGTAACATTTCCAAAACCTGAACAATGAAGTCTTGTTTCCTAATGGAATGTGCCAATGCAGCAGAATAGAGCGGAGTATTGATGAGTTTCACTTTGTAAAGATGTTGAAATCCTCTGTTATCAATGTCACTGTGACAGGTGAAACAATATCCTTTTGTTCGTGAAGTGGAACCTTTTTGTTTCCTTCAGTTCTAATTTCAGTCTTATTATTCATGTTCTTTGATTGAATAAAAGGATGTGTCCAAGTTTTGAAATGTTTGTGTAATGCACTTTGACACTGGTTTCTTTCATCATTTTGATTCTATAGCCAATTCTTTTTTTGAGTCTTGACAAAGTGTGCACATTTTTCAAAATCATTTTTCATGTAAATGTTCTTTCTTTTCGCAGTGCCGATGGTAGACCCACGTGCCCCAATGCGAGGGGCCCCTCAAGGCCCTCCAGGGATCCCACCCAGAGGCTTGCTTGGCGATGGTCCGAATGACCCGCGAGGTGGATCATTGGTCAATGTTACTGGAGAAATGGTGGAGCCAGGGTAATGTATACTAACTTTGTTGAAGTGACATTTAGATGATCACAGCTGATCATCGAAAAATATTTATAATGGTCTCATTAGTATTGTCAGAAAGCTTACATTGACTGATCATTTCCTTTATGCACTTGTGATTAACCCTATAAAGAAGTCAAAATGTCTCTTAGAAACTTTAGACAAAATGGGCCTCATTTATCATTCTAACGTAGAAACGCACGCAGATCCGTGCGCACAAATGAACTCACAACAGAGTTCACGTGTGATTTAATGAAACATTCGTATGCCGCCAATCTCATCGTACGAATGATCGCATGTTGATAAATGTGGTGGCAGAAAACAATCGTCATTTGAATATCACGCCCCTAAAACCCCACCCGGTTTAGATGCCCTAGAGTTTACGACACGGAGAAACGAAACCCGGCCAAAAAGAGGAAGTAATCTCGTGAAAGAGAAATTGATCTTACTCCAAAAACACCCGTTAAACTTGTAATTGCAAACATTTAGGCAACATTAATTTATGTAACTTTATATGTATATTAAAATACTGGTAAATATAAACATTATAGCCTATTTCCCTACAACAAATATTTTAAATTTAACGGTATTCAGAACGGAACAAGAATGAAAAAATTATATATTAAACTATAAAATAAAACACAAATTAGGCTATTGGCATTCATTATAAACAGCATACAAGCAAAACTGAAACGGCATTGGGCTCACGAGCCTGTCTCATACCACAAGAATCCAGATGTTTCCATTTTTGCCATATTTGTAACATTTGTTTGCATAACTATTATTCATTATGTGGCCTAAACAACAACGCTTTATACTTCACTCATGTTCTAATATCCGTATAAAATCCTTCACATGCACAAAAATGTTTGTTTGGGCGCTGCACGCTTATTTTACTGCAGACCTTTCAGTTTGGTTGACTGCATTTTAGTTTGATGACGAATGGCTGAAATGTCAGACAACGCTAGAAATAATGTTGTTTGTGTGTGTGTGAGGCGCCTATACGTGATCAGATGGATTAAATCAAATAAAGAAAAGAAATCAAATGCATTCAGAGTGTCACAAAAACGAGCGTAGCCTATACTTGTTGCACAGTTATTTATTTTTTTTTTCCCCTTTTGTTAATCTGTTAATTATATTATAGCCTATTATATATTTTGTGTGGTCCTATTTACTTTATTCCTTTTATAGACTTAATTTCTGTTTTTCTGCAAAAAATCATGATGCGACGATTGAATCCTCATGGTCTGTTGTTTATGCTGCTATTTGCGCATATAGTAACATGACATGTGGCCAAGTATGGTGACCCATACTCGGAATTAGTGCTTTGCATTTATCCCATCCAAAGTGCACACACCGCAGTGAACACACACACACCGTGAACACACACCCAGAGCAGTGGGCAGCCATTTTTTTTGCTGCGGCGCCCGGGGAGCAGTTGGGCCTTGCTCAAGGGCACCTCAGTCGTGGTATTGAAGGTGGGAGAGAGCGCTGTACATTCAC
>NW_015505346.1:1432703-1498694 GCF_001515645.1 Sinocyclocheilus grahami | reverse complement strand
AAAAACAAAAGGAGACCCCCCCCCCCCCCCCCCTTCTAATCTTACTGGTTAACGTTCGACTAATGAGCTTCGTTTGATGGTCAGAAAAATAAAATTTTGATAAATTGATAAAAAAAGTTTTGCGTTGAAACGACCGTATGCCCAATTTTCTGTCGAATGTTCGTTTCGTAAATGAGGCCCAATGTCTACATTATTTTACTGTTGAAAAGATTTTTTTTTTAAACGGTCGGTAATTTCTTGAAAATGTTTTTTAAAGTAGTCTCATCACCAAGGCTGCATCAAAGATGCAGTGAAACTGTAATATTGGGAAATAGTACAATATAAAATAAATGTTCTATTATGGTTAATTGTGTATATAATTCTTTTATAAAAAATAATTATATTTTAACATTTTAAAATGTAATTTATTCCTGTGAAGGCAACACTGTGTTTTCAGCAGCCATTACTAACAGCCTTCATGGTCACATAATCCTTCATAAATCATTCTAATATGATGATTTAGTGCTCAAGAAACATTTATTATTCTCAATGTTGAAAATAGTTGTTCTGCTTAAATAATTTTGAGGAAATTATGATGCATATTATTTTTAGGATTATTTGATTAACAAATTGTACCGTATTTATTTGAAATAGAAATCTTTTGTAACATTATAAATGTTTTACTGTCAATCAAATTTTAATCAATTTATTTCATCCTTGCTGAATGAAAGTGTTAATTTGTTACCAAAAGGGGAAAAAAAATTCTTACTGAGCCCAAACTTTTGAACGGTATTGTACATCACCATTGATATTGATCACCATTGATTTGTTTCTTTTTTTTTAGTTCACAACAAAAGCTTTTTTTGCTGTTGTTGTTGTTCACTTACAGGCATGGTTACATCGGAGGCCCTCCACAACATCAGGGGCCACCCATGCATATGGCACCCCCAGACATGCGTGGCCCTCATGACATGAGAGGAGGATCCATGATGGGAGAACCTAGAGGTCCTATGATAGAAATTATGATGCATATTATTTTTAGGATTATTTGATTAACAAATTGTACCGTATTTATTTGAAATAGAAATCTTTTGTAACATTATAAATGTTTTACTGTCAATCAAATTTTAATCAATTTATTTCATCCTTGCTGAATGAAAGTGTTAATTTGTTACCAAAAGGGGAAAAAAAATTCTTACTGAGCCCAAACTTTTGAACGGTATTGTACATCACCATTGATATTGATCACCATTGATTTGTTTCTTTTTTTTAATTCATAACAAAAGCTTTTTTTTGCTGTTGTTCACTTACAGGCATGGTTACATCGGAGGCCCTCCACAACATCAGGGGCCACCCATGCATATGGCACCCCCAGACATGCGTGGCCCTCATGACATGAGAGGAGGATCCATGATGGGAGAACCTAGAGGTCCTATGATGGAGCAGCGTGGTCCACCCATGGAGGCAAGAGGTAGTTAAAGATGTGGTTTCACTTTATTTGTTGATTTGGCTTGGAGACCTGTATGGACCCTTTTCACAGACTGATGATGCGTCTCAGTGTCAATTGAATCAAATCCTGCAACACTTTTTTTTTTTCTTTTTTCTTTTCTATTTTCATTTTTCAAAAAGTAGCCTCCAATTCACCGCAATAGAAGTTTGAAGTTTTGACATTGTTTGACTACAATGACGTCTGAGAAACCCGGAAATGTGAAAAGGGTCCAATACTGGTTTTACTCCTTTCTGAAGTAACACTCTGTTTGAAGGATTCTTTTACATATAAGATTTAAAACATTTTTCTTCCTCAAGGTCGTGATCCAAGAGCTGTTGATGCTCGGGGTCCGATATCTGGCCAGAGGGTGCCTGTGGCTGGTGGAATGCAGGGTCCTCCCCCTCACGGCATAGGACAAAGTGCACCTCCAGCAGCGAGACCAGTAAGATTTCCAGACTCCTGTCATTTTGCCTTTTTGGCTGTTCAAACCAAAATTCCCATTTCTGAAATATAATTATAAAGGCAACCATCTATTTTCAAGTCAACAGAACCTATGTTTGAAAAATACTAAATTTGAAAGCAAGTTTGGCGATTTTAAATTATTAGCCTTTTTATTTATTTTGTCTTTAGTGCACTATTATAATATTAGAGAACATTTTCTATTCAATTCAGATTTATTTGTAAGGGACTTTTGACATTATTCTGAAGCAGCTTTACAGAAAATGTTTTACAAATAATAAAGATCAAGACTGGCAATTTAAAAAAAAATAATAATAAATTATCAATAAAAACAATCATTATTAGGGAAAATTTGTGCTGCTTAAAATTTCAACTTTTTTTTAGAATTCTTTGATTCATTTTTATTAATTAATTTTAATTATTTTGATCATTTCTTTTGTAACGGTGTCAATGTCTTTGTTACTTTCGATCAATTTTTGTCTGCTGAATAAATGTATACTTTTGAACAGTTTGGTCTGAAAAGAACGAGTAATAAATACAACTTTTTTCCCAAACTATATGCATATTTGTTCATATTTCAGTAAAAACAAATCTCGTTTTTTTTTTCTCTTAATTTTCCACGGACCCCCTCTTGCAGCCACATTTAAACAGCCCTATGTCAGAGAGCACTATGTAACTTGCAGTATCTAATTTAAATGTCTGCACCTTTTAATCCCATTTGTCTTTTAACAGGGTCCTACATCAGATGCGTCATCACAAGACCACGAGAAAGTGAGTGTATTTTTTCCCTACACACTTTTGGATGACAGGGTCATCCTTATGTTTTCACTGAAACTAAAACTTCCAATGACATCATTTTTCAAAAAGTAGCCTCCAATTCACCGCAATAGAAGTTTGAAGTTTTGACATTGTTTGACTACAATGACGTCTGAGAAACCCGGAAATGTGAAAAGGGTCCAATACTGGTTTTACTCCTTTCTGAAGTAACACTCTGTTTGAAGGATTCTTTTACATATAAGATTTAAAACATTTTTCTTCCTCAAGGTCGTGATCCAAGAGCTGTTGATGCTCGGGGTCCGATATCTGGCCAGAGGGTGCCTGTGGCTGGTGGAATGCAGGGTCCTCCCCCTCACGGCATAGGACAAAGTGCACCTCCAGCAGCGAGACCAGTAAGATTTCCAGACTCCTGTCATTTTGCCTTTTTGGCTGTTCAAAAAATTCCCATTTCTGAAATATAATTATATCATTTTTCAAAAAGTAGCCTCCAATTCACCGCAATAGAAGTTTGAAGTTTTGACATTGTTTGACTACAATGACGTCTGAGAAACCCGGAAATGTGAAAAGGGTCCAATACTGGTTTTACTCCTTTCTGAAGTAACACTCTGTTTGAAGGATTCTTTTACATATAAGATTTAAAACATTTTTCTTCCTCAAGGTCGTGATCCAAGAGCTATTGATGCTCGGGGTCCGATATCTGGCCAGAGGGTGCCTGTGGCTGGTGGAATGCAGGGTCCTCCCCCTCATGGCATAGGACAAAGTGCACCTCCAGCAGCGAGACCAGTAAGATTTCCAGACTCCTGTCATTTTGCCTTTTTGGCTGTTCAAACCAAAATTCCCATTTCTGAAATATAATTATAAAGGCAACCATCTATTTTCAAGTCAACAGAACCTATGTTTGAAAAATACTAAATTTGAAAGCAAGTTTGGCGATTTTAAATTATTAGCCTTTTTATTTATTTTGTCTTTAGTGCACTATTATAATATTAGAGAACATTTTCTATTCAATTCAGATTTATTTGTAAGGGACTTTTGACATTATTCTGAAGCAGCTTTACAGAAAATGTTTTACAAATAATAAAGATCAAGACTGGCAATTTAAAAAAAAATAATAATAAATTATCAATAAAAACAATCATTATTAGGGAAAATTTGTGCTGCTTAAAATTTCAACTTTTTTTTAGAATTCTTTGATTCATTTTTATTAATTAATTTTAATTATTTTGATCATTTCTTTTGTAACGGTGTCAATGTCTTTGTTACTTTCGATCAATTTTTGTCTGCTGAATAAATGTATACTTTTGAACAGTTTGGTCTGAAAAGAACGAGTAATAAATACAACTTTTTTCCCAAACTATATGCATATTTGTTCATATTTCAGTAAAAACAAATCTCGTTTTTTTTTTCTCTTAATTTTCCACGGACCCCCTCTTGCAGCCACATTTAAACAGCCCTATGTCAGAGAGCACTATGTAACTTGCAGTATCTAATTTAAATGTCTGCACCTTTTAATCCCATTTGTCTTTTAACAGGGTCCTACATCAGATGCGTCATCACAAGACCACGAGAAAGTGAGTGTATTTTTTCCCTACACACTTTTGGATGACAGGGTCATCCTTATGTTTTCACTGAAACTAAAACTTCCAATGACAGCTATTTATCATTACATTACATTTCTAAAAGTTTGCTAAAAAGTTATTGTAACTATATATATATATTGTTAAAGGACATTTTAGATCTGCATCGCTGCATTCTGTGTTTCAGTGACCAGATTTTCCAGAATTACTAGATAACTTGTTGACATGTTGATTTAAATGTAGACCGTGTTATCGAGCTTCCATTTGAATCTTTCATGATGCAACATTGCTTCTGTCTCATAGATGATAATCTATATGCTGTGTTTCCACATTCCCAGGCTGCCTTGATTATGCAGGTTCTGCAGCTGACCCCAGAACAGATCGCGATGCTGCCACCAGAACAGAGACAGAGTATCCTGATACTGAAGGAGCAGATTCAGAAGACAGCAGGCGCACCCTGAAGACTTAACATGTGACGTGAGTTCTTTTCTTTCCTTTGCATCCATCCTAAAACAGTCTTTTATGATAATTACAGGCTCTGTGACAAAGCGGAACATGGGATTTCTCAAGTAACCGGGATTCATTTGGGTTAGTGCAAGTCTGAAAATCTGACTCTACAACTTTATTGCAGGAACATACGCATCCGATCAGACAACTATCCCCTGGCTGCTTTTGTATTGGTCTGCAGAACATCCACATCTTTAACTTTGTTGTTTTTGTTTTATAGTGGTATTTTCTTATTTCAAGTGAGATCAGTTGTATACGAATAGTAGAAGTTCACAATTTACTGCTCATGAAAAAAATAAACAACTGGGTTTTGAAATAAACAACTGGAAATTTTTTCAATGCAGAAATGAATTCCTGCCTTCATAATTTTTATAAATACAGTTTAGAAAAGACATGATATATAATGTACAGTATTAACAATTTATATCTAAAGTTGGTTTGATTGTTTAAAGGTTACAAAACCAGTGACTGTGACATGTTAGATCAGATAATGTGTTTTAAAGATCTTTTCCTTTTTCATCTTTTACAAGGAGGTAAAACTTCTTGCCATGCTAATTTTAGAGCTGTGCACTTATTTACATAAGGAGGCACTTATAAAAACACAATACATTCTGGTGTGTGTCTGATTTCCTTAATTCTTGGTGATTCATTTCTAACCAGGAACTTGGAAAGCCAAAAAAAAATACAATGAGCGGACTTTTGACGCAGACAAGGAATTAGTCACTTTCATCAATTTGTTCACTTTCCAGGAAGAAGGGTGTCATTTTTCTCATTGTCACAAGTAATGCAGAATAATTTAGATGGAACGATTTTAGAAATGGCAAATCATGATACTGCTGTAGTGCACAGATCTTTCAAGAGAATTAGGTTTCCTGTGAAAAATGTCCTCAGAAGTTTTCTTTGTTGAAGTAAAACTTGGTTTTCCGTGGATCCACGTCAGAGTATTTCACACATTTCTTCTCCAAGTCCTTCGCTAAGGCTTGTGGGCCACACAAGAAAGTTCCAACCACAGACCTGTGCATATTTAAAGTTTAGTGTTGGGCTAATTTTGAGTGTCAAATGTGGGAATCGATAACATCATGAAAAGTTTTTGAAACTTACGACGGGTTCTCTTGCTTAACTTGTTCAAATTCTTTATCCCAGTTCGGTCGGCCATAATGAGTCTTTTGTTTTAGACCGGTGATGATATCTGTATCTTTATCGAAATGCACCATTGCATGGTTTACCTGTAAATGCAATATTAGATGTTCTGTGATTAATGCATTACTCATATTTCAGAATAGGTCAACCTGCTTTTCAGATCACAGTGGGCTTATTGCACGTACATGACTCTGGTCCCATCCGGTGAGGTAGAGTTTATACGTGAGGAAGTCCCTCATTCCTCGTTCCTCCGTTTCTTTCTCAAGGACCTGTAGGAGATCTGCAAACCACTCGAAGGCGTATGTCTCTCTACACAGCCAGTAGAAGTAAATCTAAACACAAAAGTCAGAAATTAATAGGAAACGGAGTTCCAAGGAATCCTGGACTTTATCTAGGACATGATGGGCAACCTTTGTAATATCACAGTAAAGTGGCCGTTTTTGGTTTTCACAACAAAAGTGATTGTGCTTGACCGTTGCACCTAACTTACTTATTTTTGTCCAACATGATCTTACCCTATTTGTCCGTAGTTTGGGGTCCGAGTCTTTAAACTTGTACCAGATGGACTTCAGGATAGAGGCAAATGGGGTCACTCCAATTCCAGCACCCACCAACATGCTGACCTCATAATCAAATACATCCTCACTCGCAGTTCCAAAAGGGCCATCCACAGCCATCCTGAAGCAAAAGAAAAATATTTTCATGATATACCACTCCTGTGTGTAATTTTCCATATTTTGAAATATATTTTCCATAAATTGAAATTAAGAACTGCAGCCTGAAGAACACATTAATATTTAATGGCCTACACTTCAAAAAATAAAGGTTCTTTATTGGCATCTATGGTTCCACTATGAACCTTTAAATTCCACAAAAGCTTTCCATAGGACAAAATACTCTTTATAGTGGAAAAGGTGATTTAATTAATTAAAATGTTCCTTATACTAAGAAAAAAAATCCAGCAATGCCATAAAAGAAACATTTTGGGTTCCCAAAGAACTTTTAAGTAAACGGTTAGTTTTTAAAAGGTGTGAAGATCATTTCAATAATAAAGAGGCTTTTGTGAATGGAAAGATTCCATGGATGTTAAAGGTTTTTTATGGAACCATAAATGTCAATGAAGAACCTGCATTTCACTGAAAGGTTCTTTGGAAACCCCAATAGTTCTTCTGTGAAAACCTCCTTTTGGAACCTTTGTTTTTAGAGAATAAGTAAAATGTCAAAAAGTACATACTTGGGCCCTTGACCACCCTCTGGTAGGTTTTCGACCATCTTGATGAGCTTTTCAGTCCAGTCTCCGACTGAGCGGATGTGTACACTAAAGAAGTCCTCTTCCGGGGCTGATGTCATGGTAAATGGATGCCACTCAAGCTGAGAGATGGCTGGACAATTGAGGAACACATACTGACCAACTTGCATCTTGAATCCAGGCTTCACCAGCTGTAGTTCCAACACCTTGGATGGGCGGATTACAATCTAAAATGCAAGAATGGAAACAGTTTGTCATTACAGAACAACTGTACTGGGGTTCAGATTAACAATATAGTCCATGAAGACTCACCTTCCTATAACTGACAGGCTGCATGTAGCGAATGAAACGAAGCAGCCGCTCACATAGATAAATTATCATTGGTCCAATTACCCACATCCATGTCTGCAACAGAGGATTCAGCCAATTGAAATCAGTAAGCACTCAAATAAATCTATCATAGGCTTGTGTAATGGTAAATGTGACAACTTTTACCTGAGGAAACCCTCCTGCAAACTCTGGAATTGGACATTCAGGAATTTTCCCCCAGTTCTCTGGCTGATCTTCGCAGAAGGAATTATTGTGAGGTGGATCGGTCACTTGCTGACTTCGCACAATGCGTCTGGACAGAAACCAAAAAGCAGGTTTTCATTACTCTTAATTAATAATCTACTACAAATCAGTTTATTAAAATTGGGCTCACCCAGTTAATAGATCTTACCCTGCACCATGGAAAACTAAGCCAGCAAAGAAAATGATGAAAAGGTGATGCGTGTACCAAAAGACCTCAAAATAGCTTCTGCGAATGACTTCCATTGATGAAGTGATCATGAGGATGAGGGCAAGAGTTATGACGACTCCTGTGAGACCCGCAATAGTGGTGAATACGAAAAGCGTTGGAGTCTGGAGTACAAGGAATCAAGATTATAGCAGGCATATCATACCACATAAGCAATACAGTATGGCGCTCAACTGTAAACTACCATTCAAGATTTTTTTATGCTAGCCAAGGCAGCATTTGTTTAATCAAAAATTCTGTGAAATATTTCAATAAAAATGCTTTCTATTTTAATATATTAGAAAAAGTAATTTATTCCTGTGATGCAAAGCTGAATTTACTCCAGTCTTCAGTGTCACACGATCCTTCAGAAATCATTCTAATATGCTGATTTATTACAGTTGAAAATGGTTTTAACTGCTTAATATTTTTTGTAGAAACACAATACTGTTTACAGGATTCTTTGAAGAATAGAAGGTTCAAAAGAACAGCATTTATCTGAAATACAAATCTTTTGTAACAATGTCTCTTTTGATCAATTTAATAAAACTTTGCAGAATGAAAGTATTAATTTAATGTAACAACACTCACTGATCCCAAGCGTTGGAATGGTAGTGTATATAAAATCAAAATGATAGGAAAATGTGAAAACAAAAAACATTAAAAGTTCAGTGACTCACTGTAGAATTGGAGCGAATGGGATTTAGGTAAGTGGTATTTAA
This sequence comes from Sinocyclocheilus grahami, assembly GCF_001515645.1. Lineage (NCBI taxonomy): Eukaryota > Metazoa > Chordata > Actinopteri > Cypriniformes > Cyprinidae > Sinocyclocheilus > Sinocyclocheilus grahami. The sequence continues at coordinate 1,490,017 of NW_015505346.1, read as the reverse complement.
TTCACGGGAGTCATCAAGCATGGACAGATTTTCAGCGAGAGGCCCATATCGACCTTGAAAACTGTTTGTGTACCACTCCACATTAAGCAAATGAGCGACAGTGTGAACCGCTGCATTAAAAAAAAGGGTTCATATGGTCAAAATCAGTTATCACGTCGACAAAAAATATGTAAGAACACTTACAATTTACAACAATTCTAATTATTGTTTACTTGCAGATATATTCTATAACTCGGGGGTCAATCCAGGAATGTTTAGCAAATCATTAGTCAGACAATTTAAGTGCTGTATGATTGATATATTCATGCAGATGCCCTGGAGTACCTTCATGTTGAAGTCTCTTGCTCTAACCCATTCTTTTTTTTTAGCTTTTTCTATTAGAATTATGCTTTCTGGTTCTTACAAAATCAAAACTTGGTCAATGGTTATCCAGATTTGCCCAAGAAGAATAACAGTAACTGCAATACTAGGGTTATCAGAGATAACAACATACTTCACCTACAGCTCAAACAGTGAATGAGTAAGTTTGCTTAAGTATCCTATTGCATCACAATGTCCACAATAGCTATCCTATCGCACATGTGAGCCCTTTCCTGTAAAACATACTGTATCATCAGGTGTAAGCCTAACCTACTTTGATATGCTCAACAACTTCCTGTTAATTTTACAAAAAACATGTTTACCTGTCATCAGGGCAATCATGTAAGCAACCAGCTTGTGGAAAGTCAGATTTTTGTCCAGCTGTTTCCTCATTGTTCGGCCACAGCACTGAAACATGGACAGGAGAGCAAATATATACAAAGGTTCACACATACTCTCTCAGACACAAAGGTGCAAGTGTGCAGCAACTCACTATAAAGGAGCCGCGGAGCAGAGACAGCAGGTTTCGACACACTGGCAACAGTATCAGCATGCAGTTGAAGTTCAGTACAGCAGCTGGAGCTCTGGCCCAAGGTAATGCAGCCTGAAAGAAACAGTATTACATTCACTTTGACTACATTTACTCTGCTTATCTCTCTTTTTACTACATGAAAACTAACTTTGGATGTCATAAAATAAAACATCTCCTTTCCTTAGTGTCCTCTTTTGTCTTAGACATGTTTTTTATTCCATAACTTACCCCTAAAAGTTCACGAGTGTACTCAAATTGTGGTCCCTGATCATAGAATAAGTAGTAGTAGACAAACAGAAAGATGTTGATGCCCATCCACACCACCTACAAATACAGAGACACATCCATATAAGAATAATGGACAAATATGACTTATTTTAACTCAAGTTTTATAGCAAACTGTATTAGCTCATTTGAATGAACGTAAATGGTCAGCAAAATAATGTCTCTTACCAAGATGAAGGCGCTGAGCCCGTGATTGATAATCCAGTTGCTCATCTTCTCTCTAGCGCTGCATGAATGAATGAATGAATGAATGAACACTCCTCGCATATATTTCTCACCTGTCCTGTTCGTGACCCGCCCTCTGCTGGCATCATCGACCAGGAAATGGGCTGGAAATATGATTTTGTTGATGTTGCATGTGTGAAGAAATTCCCGAGATGAAGCTACCTTAACGAGTTTAATGAGGATATGTTTTCCTGGAAACTATTACATGAACGACATGGGCTTATATAAATTATCAACCAGTTATCCCAGTTTAAGTCAAATTGAGCCACTAAGCCATTAAGCTGTTTGACATTCATTTAAATTGAAAAAAAAAGAATTATTTTTTATTTTAGAACGTATATAAAGCAAAAGCACCATTATTTATTTATATTAATAATAATATGATTTTTATGTATCACATGTATGTATAAATAATATAGGAAATAAAGCGTTTTTTTTGTTTGTTTGTCTTTTTAGTTTGAGCACATTTTCCTTCCAAATTACTTGTACATATACTTTTCATTATGCTCAGTGATTATTTTTATTAGGCTACTATACCCAATGTATTATGATAAAAACCTCTTAATACAATTTTTTATATATATTTAAAGCAGCAAGAAAGGCCCTTATGTGTAAATATTTGACCATTTTAATAATGTGTTGTAAAACAAAAACATATTTACTATGTAAATTATGTACAGTTTTAACCTCCTGAGACCCGGAAAAAGATTAGGTCATTCATGTCATTACATTGTTTAGAGCATTGAAAAAAATGTGGAAAATTATATTTCATTCATATGTTATGTTATGTCCCACATGGGACTCAATAAAAAAAATACAAAAATTAAAAAAGACATGAATGAACATGCATAGCCCTCTATGGGATACCGTCATTTATAAATGGCGCCAAGAAAATGGCATGTAAAATGCAATATTAATGTTCAACCAATAAAATGTTATATTAGTGATGTCAAATGGTACTTGTACATATACTTTTCATTATGCTCAGTGATTATTTTTATTAGGCTACTATACCCAATGTATTATGATAAAAACCTCTTAATACAATTTTTTATATATATTTAAAGCAGCAAGAAAGGCCCTTATGTGTAAATATTTGACCATTTTAATAATGTGTTGTAAAACAAAAACATATTTACTATGTAAATTATGTACAGTTTTAACCTCCTGAGACCCGGAAAAAGATTAGGTCATTCATGTCATTACATTGTTTAGAGCATTGAAAAAAATGTGAAAAATTATATTTCATTCATATGTTATGTTATGTCCCACATGGGACTCAATCAAAAAAATACAAAAATTAAAAAAGACATGAATGAACATGCATAGCCCTCTATGGGATACCGTCATTTATAAATGGCGCCAAGAAAATGGCATGTAAAATGCAATATTAATGTTCAACCAATAAAATGTTATATTAGTGATGTCAAATGACATCCCCTTCAACCAGTCAAACTAAAATTGATTAGCCACGTGCTTCACATGTTTGGCAACAAAGTAGTAAAGAAGGCATTAGCACAAGTTAGGTCACATGCTCTCAAGGCTCCATATTGAGCTCATTTTAGACTAGAAAATACAAATATATTCAAGTTATAAAAAATATAATTGTGCATCAAAATGTGTTTTCTAAAGTTTTTTCAATTTTAATGCACTTCTATAAAAACAGTAACTCATAGAGACCAAAAAATCTGAGCGTCATGCACAACTGACAAAGTCATATTATGGGATGCATATTTGGTGTAGCTGGTACTGTTGACCAGCATTGGCAGGCAGTATAATAGCCTTTACGCATGTGTTTTAGGTTCATTTTTGGAAGATGGAGAGACAAACCTGTACTTATTTCAGAAGGTATTGATGATAGTGATAGGAGTGCATCAGAAAAACAGGTTGTAGTAATAAAAGAAGTTGTTGAGGACCAAGGAGGATAGAGGCAATGAGGGTGAGGGCAGTGATGAAGAATAGGTTGTTGTGGAAGTCAGGCATTTGGGTACAAAATTGTATGCCAGTTTAAAAGATGTGATCCATAACCAGAGGTCAGGAAAGATGCCAATGTCTATTGACATTACTATACTGACAGGCAGCGATGCTATAATGATGACTGCACAAGTGTGCTTACGTGTGGTTTGTGTGGGGTACACTGAAAAAAGAAGAGTCTTGTTGACTTTCACTTGTGTTAAGATCATTCCAAGATGAAACGCAATGTTAAAGTTGTTTTAATGCTTTTGAATCACTAAGACATGGTTTTCAGGCAGTGAAATTGCATCCGAATTTGTGTCAAGTTTTAGACATTTTCATGCGCGAGTTCCAAATCAAATATAGCAGCGCAAGAAGAAGAAAAAAGAATGTTCATAAATATTTTTAATGCTTTTTGAAACAGTAAGACCTCTTCACTTCTTCTCAGACAGTGAACAAGCATTTGATTGTGTGTGAAGTTTCAGACAATTTGCCAAAAATAATTTACCCTAATGAGAAAAAGTCAATAATAAATGACGGAACCCTAAAAAGAAGGTCAAAGGTCAGATGTAGAAAACTAATTTTGGAAAATGATTTGACTATATGTAAAATATAAAGCTAATTATTTTTTAAGCTGTGAATTCACAATTAGTCCCATAGAGGGATAGCCAAAAACAATTCATTTTTTAATCACCAATACATTTTTATGTTTCAGGATTTTTTTTATACCAAACTTTGAATAAAGATGATTCTCAACTATGTTATAACAGAATGATTTGATATACCGTTTTTCTTAAATGCTAAATGTGTGTAAAATGGCCATAAAAGGGGTTTCCCATTATATACAATGTATCTGTAAACTGTATCTAATTTGCATATTTATGTGTTTTTGTCAACTTATAACACATCTTCGACAAAATAAAATCTTTTTTTTTGTGATTTTTGGTGTTTTTTTAATTTATTTACCTCTAAAATACCATATTTTTTGTGTAAAATCTGCTTATTTTTATGTCATATTTAATATTTATTTTACTTCAGTAAAAAATAATCATAATAATTCCAGTAAGTTCAGACAGCCAAAACCTAAAAATTTGGTGACTTTGGTGACATCTGGTGGCTCATGGTGGTATAAAAATATAAAAAATATCAATAGCCACTACTTAGCAGTACTGTAGTTTTCAATGGCTTTTTTTGTGGGCGTGTGTGTGTGTGTGTGTGTGTGAGAGAGAGAAAGACACACATTGAGAATGTTGTATAGGCTCACCCCTTCATTTATGTGTGTTTGATCTGCATTGTGTTGGATTTATTGGACAAAAAAAAAATGCTTTGAATTTTAGAATTTCCCATTCATTTCCTATGGGAGAAATTTAGGAGGTTTTTTTCAACCACTTAACGTTGTTGAATCAAGTCCTCTATTTTTGTCTGTGTTCAGGTGGCAAACGTAGGAAAATTAGGAAAAGTCCAAAAACCACTCAGATTAAGCAAACTATATATAAAAATAAAAAAAAGATTTTTCCCAAATTTGTCCAGAAGGATTTTTATGACAAATCTGATTATTTGGTAGGTTATATTTAATATTTCATTTACTTCAGTAAAAAATATCATTGCAGTAAGTTCAGACAGCCAAAACCTACACATTTGGTGACTTTGGTGCCATATGATGGTATAAAAATATCAAACATTTCAATGCCACTATTTGGCTGTAGTACTCAATGGGTTTTTGTGGGTGTGAGTGTTTGACACATTGAGAATGTTGTATAGGCTCAAACCTTCATTTCTGTCTATGTTTGATCTGCATTGTGTTGAATTTATAGATTTTTATTGGACAAATAAAAAAATGCTTAGAATTTTGATATTTCCCATTCATTTCCTATGGGTGCATTTTTGGGCACGAAGGTCAATTTAAGGAGTCTTTTCCTTCTTCTAACACGCAACTTTGTTGAATCGAGTCCTCTTTTTTGTGTGTGTTCAGGTGGCAAACTTACGAAAAGTAGCCAAGTCTTGAACCGCTCAGACTAAGGAAACTATTAAAAAAAAATTATAATAATTTTGCCCAAATTTGACGCAGCCAGATAATTTCCATAATGACCAGCGCAATCTACCAAGAGCAGCGCAAATTACTGCTTGCTTTAAGAGATGCTTTTTTTTGGACGTTAAATAGCAGCGCAAATTACTGCTTGCTTTAAGAGATGCTTTTTTTTGGACGCAAATGGCGCAAAAAACAGTAATTTGACAAACGCAAACGTTAGTAAATCGCGTTGCATAATTCATTTTAATACTCTCCTCCCATACATTTTGCGTCTAAAATGCTTAACTCCTACAAACGCATATTCAAATAAACTCAGGCGCAAAAATAACTGTGTCCACGCCTTTTCAGCGCTAATTCTTCTCTGCGCGTCTTTAGTAAAACCTGACAGTACTATTTTAACGCCATAAAACAGCGCAAACTGTTAGTAAATCTGGCCCTTAGTATATCTGAGAAGCCCCGAACATGCTCTGTACAGGACATCTAGACTTAAAACTGCATGTATAGTCTCAGAGATGTTCACTAAAATATAATGTCCTCATATGAGGACACAGGGTCTCAGAAGGTTAATGTCTTCCTTTTGATTTAAAATATGATGAAACGAATAGGTTTCATTTGGTTCACCTTAAAGTATTTATATTAAGAGCTTTACACTTTTGTAAAGGCATGCTTTAGTTCAGAATCATGATTACCAGGCACAATTCAGATATTTAATGCGTCTTTATTCACATATCATTATCATTATTCAACAGGTACATAATTCAGGCAAAAATCACACACTCAAACATATTTCCATACAGAATAAACAAACAGATGTCTCTTTTTGCAGTGAAACATTTAGAACATTAGTCTATTCAGGCACAAAATTACAATCACACAATATTAAGGCAAGTTCAACTTCCAAAATTAAAGAAGGTTCTCCAAATCTAAAGGTTTAAAAATGCACAGGGCTGTTGAAGCAAACTTAAGAAAAGTTCAGAAGGCTCTTTCGCTTGTTGAGTCACGGTTCCCTGGAAAATGTTAGTGCAACAGGTGCCGCCAATACTTTACCAGTTTCATTCCTCCAAAATTGGCACGATTCCCACACACCTGGCCACGCAGCTCTCTACTGAAAGCTGCCTTTGTCAATCATCACAGCATAACTCAACCGAGGGCATTCTTTGGTCTTCAGTGGCCAACAAAAAGAAATAGGTCAGCGCTCTACAATTAATAAATTATGAGCTACCCTCTCCACACCAACATAATAAGGTTATCATGCTCTACGCCTTCTTTTTGAAGAACAGCTCCAAATGGCATAAAAAAACTAATTTCCTGAAGCTTTTAGGACCATATAAAATCAATTGTTCCTTCACTAATTACAGTAGCTATAGCATAGTTCATCGTCTCAATGTATTACTCCTGAGTCAGGATATGTGCAAATATGCCTAGCATGGCCCCAAACAGCGCTACATTAACATAACAGCAGATGTGTTTCATGCTGCCTCCATGATATCATCCACGATATCGGTTTCTCGATCTGTCAGGTGGTTCGTGAGATCAGGAGGTGCATGTTCTTGAGGACCACACGCATGGTTTTCTGGTGGCTGTGATTGCTTTTTCTTCCAGCAGCAAGAGCAACGTAGACAGTCCTCGACGTTGTAGTGAAAAAGTCTGCGGCACGGATGGTAGAACTGATGGAAGATCAGCATGAAGACTACAGCCAGGCCGTAGCACACGATAAGTTGCACCACCAGCAGTGGTGTGCATATGTATTCATAGAAGTCTGACTTGAAGTAGTACCACAATATCATGAGGGTCACATTCTCCATGAAGCGCAGGGTGTAGTAGATGGCCAAGCTTCTCCAGCGAGGTTGTTTCTCCACCAGGTCGTGGTCAGCCAGGTCCAGCTGCACGGCAGACCAGCAGAAAATATTGATGCAGGCGTAGAGAAATGTGACCATGCAGAGCACCACGGTGGTGCCAAGTTTACTAAAGTTCTTCTCTATGTTCTCAGGCAGTGATGCCTTCCTGGCCCAGAACTCAACCCATGGCTGGAAGAAGAAGATGAACAGGTTGGTCAGGCCCACCAGGACCACCCAGACCGTGAGTGTTGTGCTGAAGAGCACCAAGGTGGCGATCCGTGTGGCGATCTCTAACCCTCGCCAGAGGATCATGCACAGGTAGGCAGCAGGTTTCATTCGCACTTTGTAGTCATCATACTTGATCTGTATGGCCAGAACACTGCAAACTAAAGCTCCGTATACGATCGATATCATGGAAATGATCATCAGGGCAACTGTAAACACAAATGAAACAAACTAACAATGAAAAATATGGAAACATTTCATTTTTAGGTGTCCTTCTTATAAGAGTGAATATACATTTATGTACGGAGTAATATGAATAAACATTTAGGATTAGTGGCATTATATAATTACTAAAAATTTCTAAAGTAAGTACATGTAATGTGTAACAGGCTTGCTGCGATAGTCGGTGTTAACAATGTTATACCGATCGGTGTTAAGCAGCAACACCGGTTACGTCACTTGCCCACACATATATTACGTAAACAAAAACCTTTATTTTGGATGCTATTAATCGCGATTAATCTTTTGACAGTACATATATATAGGCTAAGGGAGTTTGACGTTGTATTTTGTAATTGATGCTGAATTGACGCTAATTTGAAAGTGAAAGTAAAATGCATTTGCGCATTCACAAGCTATTTAAAAGATAAGGAAAGTGACAAAAAGAGGAAAAAAACTAACAAAATTCATATTTTTACTTTTTTATAATTTAAAGAAGAAACCAATCCGATGTATAGTTGTCATTTGAGGCTTAATACTACAGAAAAGCACAAAGTTTTTCAGTTAAGAGTGTTTTCAGCTTGTTTATTTTCATATAAAACTACGGCATACAGTTGAATCAAACAATGGTATAAACATCATTCAATTTAAATTGTGATAATCGCAATTACAATTTCAAGGGAATAATCGACAATTATGATTTTTTTCATAATCGTGCAGCCCTATTAGGTCGTTAATTTCAGCATTTACCAATACATTATTAAAATCAAATGTTGTATCTGGAAATATTATACTGTATAATAGGGCTGCACGATTATGACAAAAATCATAATTGTCGATTATTCCTTTGAAATTGTAATTTGCTATTTTGTTAATTTGCTGTTAAATTTCTGTGTTTGTTAATTTGCGATTAAATGAATGATGTTTACACCTTTGTTTGAAGCAACTGCATGCCATATTTATACATGAAAATAAACAATCTGAAAACACTAACTGAAAAACTTTTATTGCTTTTCTAAAGTATTTAGCCTCAAATGTCAACTATACATCGGATTGGTTTCTCTTTAGATAAAGGTAAAAATATGCATGGTATTATAATGTTATACTAAAACTAAAATTAAAACAACGGGAAAACCCTTAAGATAACATGTAGAAAGAAAAAAAGGCATCTTAAGCATGCAGAATAACATAAGTGAACTTTGAACGATTAATTGGTGCTTTGAACGATTATGTAATTGTGGCATCCGTAATTGTAATTGCGATTAGAAATTCGATTAATTGTGCAGCCCTACTGTATAATGGACCTCAGCTAACAATGTTAACAAGAACAATAAACATTGTAACAAATGTAATGCTCATTGTTTGTTAAAAGCAATAGTTCACCCAAAAATGTAAATTAGTTTACTCACTCTCAGGCCATCCAAGGTGTAAATGATTTGAAATCTGATGTGAAATGATGCGAAATCTGTTCTGATGAATAAAAAAACTCATTTACACCTTGAACAGCCTGAGGGTAAGTACATTTTCATGTAATTTTCATTTTAAGGTAAACTACTCCTTTCATGTTAGTTAACACGTTAACTGCCATTATTTAATAGTAATTTATTGTAAAGTGTTACCAATATTACATTTGGTATCTGGTAAAGAATTCAGACTTACGCCGTGTGTGAAGGACATATTTTTCCTGGATGGTGGCATAGAGCTGTAGAGTGAGCTGTGGAGTGGAGCCTAGGAAGGCCTGGATGACAGCTGTGCGTTTGAAGGCATTGCGGTGAACGGCTAGTTTGCGCTCTGAATGTCCGATCTCACATTCAAAGGCTGGGCCTAAGCCTCTGCCATGCTTTAGCTTGATCTTTCTTGAAATGGTAACATATGGTTCCTCCTTTTTTCCCGCCTGACAGTAAACAACAAGAGCTTCAATGCACCTGAAAGGAAAAAGGAATCAGGCAGATACTAAGAAACGGATTTTACTGTGGATGGAATGGATTTTGAGAAATATGGCAACTGATTTATTAAAAAAACTAAACCAAAAGAAAGTAATAAAACGTTTAATTCTAACATGACTGACCAATTTGTGTAAACAAAACCGACGTTCACTACTCATACACTTAGTTTCCACAAGGATGGCAGCAAAATCTTAGAGATCAAACCATTTCAAACCAGTTTATCAGCTTGCAGTTTTCTGAAATATGATAAGCGTGTTGTCAGTGCTTATTCTGGGTGAAAAATTGAATGAAAATGAATAAAGCATTGCCTTTAAATTGCAATCAAATTGACTTTACCACATGGGTGAACATGCTTAACATTATTACAATCACGGAAAACAAGTCAACAACTGCTGTGAACTCTGTATAACAAATATGATTGAATAAAATGATGTATTCACTACTGTTCAAAATGGTGTAGTAAGATTTTAAAAAAATTAATTCATAGTTTTATTCAGCAAGGATGCATTCAATTGATCAAATGTCACAGTAAAGACATTTATAATATATAACAAAAGAATTCTACTTCAAATAAATGCAGATCTTTTGATCTTTTTATTCATGAAACAATTGAATAAAAAATGCATAATGTTTTGAAAAAAAAAACATTAAGCAGCACAATTATGATGAACACAATATAACAAAAATTTGTTTAACAATTTTTTTTATGGTTCTGTAATTCTATGGTGCTAATTATTGTTGTGTTATTTATTTTAACATAGCATAAATATTTAGGTCAGGTAAACTTCTATCATTATTTATGAAACATTGGTTTAGTTAGTACAGTTAGTAGTAGGGATGTAACGATTCACTCAACTCACGATTCGATTCGCGATTTTTTTTTTTTTTTAACAAAATTAGATTTAAGACAAATTATAAATTAAATGTGTCCTTTTATTATTGCTTGGACAAAATGCTGTGCGTTTCTTTGTGAAATTGAAATATAACACTATAATAATATACTAATATAGCACTTGTATATTACTGCTCTTTTGTTGGTTTTGATAGCTTCAGTTGTCCTCATTGTAAGTCGCTTTGGATACAAGCGTCTGCTAAATAAAATTTTTATATAATGTAAATGTAAATAACAAAACTAAATTGAAATTTTAAAACAAGCCCCAAATCAAATAAATAACACAAATAAAAGAAATATCTTCATATAAACAAACTAAGGCTTTGTCTGTGCTCTTTCCCTTTAAAATTAGAGGCAACCCCTGCATTTTAATCACGATCCAAACAAAGATGCTGCATACATGCAACATAAGCAGTTTTTAATCTAAATTACATTGTATAATTTAGAAATTTTAAGCAAAAACAGAATGGTTTGACTTCAGTTTTGTGAAACTATGCATAAAAATTATCTGCATGAAACAGAAACAGCAGACGAGCTGAATGAGATGCAGATTCACTCTCTGCCACAGGTGGCGCTTACAGCGTTTTCTTGGTTTCCGCTGTAAACAAAGCAGCGCTGCATTAATATGCATTATAGAGAGGCAAGATGAAAAGAAAGAAATACCATCTAAACTTTTCTAAAGACAGTAAGTTCCCCTCAGACATACATTCATATAAACTTGAATCGCGATTTGAATCGTCACGTATTTGAATCGATTTTCAACCGGCTCACGGTTAATCGTTACATCCCTAGTTAGTAGTAGTAGTTTTTGTACTAATTTTGCATGTTTTTTTTCTTGTGCTTTCTGTAACATTCCAGAACATTGTGGGACTGGTCATAAAAGACAAAAATCATACAACTTACACTTCTGAAGTGTTAGATGACTCACTTTTGGTAACCGTTTATGTTGAACTGTTGTTAGCTCTGTATTATGCATGCACCATGTGATTTTATGCACACGTAATGACACAGATTAGCTTGTATAAGTTGTCCACATATTTTTTCCATGAGCACACTACACAAAAACTTCAAAAAGAAACATTAAAACTAAAAGCAAAACAAAACTTTTATAAAAATGTGTTTCACGGTGTAACAATAAGATAATGATAAGAAAATGAAGACCAGAGTAATGGCTGGTGATAAATCAGCTTTGCCATCACAGGAATTAATTATATTTTTTAAATATATTAAAATAGAAAACAGCTCCAAAAGTAGAAAAATATTTATTCATGTTCTCACGACACGTGACGTTTCGAGCCTTCAAGCTCTTCATCAGATAATGAACACATGCATGTGTTCAACATCTTTTGGGCTCCACAGAAGAAAAAATGTTGTACAGGTTTGAAGGTTGTGCAGAGGGTAAATAAAAGATCCCAGAGTTTTGATTTGTGGGTGAACTATGTATCTCAACGCAATTCACACTAATTGTGTGATTATAATGTGTGAGTTTATTACGTTTCTGTGAATGTGGTTGGCAGTAGGCACTTCTACTCAACTGCTGCATGTAAAACATCAGGTGACAGATCACGTGACACCTCAAATCAAACCCTAGCCTTAACTCTAAATGAAAATAAATGACTTCCGCACTTTTGATCACAGCAAATGTCACCTCTTTTGCTGTGAAACGAGAAGGATGCTTTGAGCAAGAATTTCAACACTTAGCTGCACAGCATGCGGATAATACATAATAAAGCCAAACTGTTTAAGGCTTGTTTCTGTGGCATAACATGATGCACAACATTATGGCATCTGCAAAGTGTGGGTCACTTGTAATCTAATAAAGTGAGAGCTGTCTGCCATATTAGAACGCTTGGCCTGTGCTGCACAAAGAATCCAGAGCCTGTTATAAGGTTGTTATTCAGAGCTTGGTAATATGATTACTAAAGACAGTCTTTGGTTTCTGCACAGCAACTACAGACCCTGTCATTATATAAGGAGATGATGAAGGTGGCTATTTTGATCTTGATATTTAATACTTGCCAATGGCTGATGCTTCTAGCCAAAGCATACAGTGGGATTACTTTATCAGGATTCAACTTTTGTGTTTGCAGCACAAATTTGGTAAACCACAAAACCCTAACAAATGTGACAAAACCATGTAGAACTGTATGCCAAATGCCAACAGGAGAAAAAAAAACATTCCCAGCAATCCAGTCACTTCAAAAAAATAATTCTTCAATAGCTCTTCTCTCAAGAAATACAACGAAATGATTGCTGTATAAACAGGAAGATCTGAGTTTAGTAAGATAAGACATTTCCTCTTCAAGAGAATGATTTTATGACACATATTTATAGAGGTGACCCTGACCCTCATCTTTTCTTACAATCTACTGACTGCTTACTGACCTCGGCACAGCATACCAAAGAAGGACTTAGTCCACAAATTGGACCTGCACACTGCATTCCTATTTTTCCTCTTTTATTTATTTATTATTTTTTGTTCAGACTTGACAGTAAGAAGAGATACAGATGTGCCATGCTGTCTATAGTGTACACAGTTAATCATAGGTCAGTATTTTATAGAATTAAACAAAAACTTTGAATTTATCTTTAAATTTCAAGTTGATATGAAGCTATGGCAGATCTGAAGACTAAATCCCAAACCACATGCTATATCTTTGGTAAGAAATTATAAGCAAATGCATTTTTTTAATATAAACAGCTTAGCACTTTGGCATACGATGATTGTAAATATAAGTTTTAATTACAAAAAAGCAGGAACTGAACACTGCTGAGAATATAAATCTGTTGTTTACATTAGTTGTAAGATTGACATTGATTTCTGCTGTACAATCAACAGCTTTGAAGATATTTGAATACTGTATGACCACGACCTAGATAGTATCTGTCCTTCTGTGACCTGCCACATATTCCTAGATAACAGTATTAACAGAGTACAATAACTGACGGTAGGCTGAGAAATTATGGTCGTCATATTATACTCCCTAGACTCCACCTTAAAGCAGCAATATGTAACTTTTTCTGTGTTCAAAATTAGCTAAATGTATATAATGAGCGAGTACATCATGAATTCATCTTCCAAACCGCGTTTTTTCCCCCTCTTATTCCGAATCACTACGGTACACTTATAATAAGTACTTATATTTGGACTATTGTAGCCTGGTCGGGTCGTCACCGCTGCGGAGTAACACATACCTGCGTGAATCGCCATAGACGTAAACTTAGAGAAGTAGCTCCGGTTGGAATGTTCTTCCGCGGGATGTGTGCAGTTCTCTTTATTAACCGCTAGAGCACCAAAAGTTACATAGTCCTGCTTTAATAACCTGGAAAACATGTCAATGTTTGCTCAACAAGACTGAACACATTTTGAAATTCGAAACATGGATGCCAGAAGCAAGGGGAGTACTGTATCGAAAATATTTTTTTGGGAGACACCCAACATTTTCAGTAGTGGTTTGAATTCTGAACATTCTTAAGAATCAGAAAACATGGATGCCAGAAGCAAGGGGAGTACTGTATCGAAAATATTCTTTTGGGAGACACCCAACATTTTCAGTAGTGGTTTGAATTCTGAACATTCTTAAGAATCAGAAGAAGAAGAATCAGAAGAGCTTTATTACCAAGTATGTTTACACACACAAGGAATTTGACTTGACGACAGGAGCTTCCAGTGTAGAAGAAAGCACAACACTGACTCATGTAATTTCATAATATACTGTAAGAGTATGTCTAAATAAAGTTCCAGCAGTTGTAGTTTTGTTATGTGTTGTGACTTGACCTATAACTAAGCTTGTCTGGCATTTCGGAAGAGGAAGATCCACAGTACTTAAAAACTGAACACTCAGAACTGCCATTTACCAGTCAAAAGTGTGAATACATCAACTCATTCTTGATCATTACTTAAGTTTTGTGATTTTTCCACATTTTAGGATATAGTCAAGTTAGCAAATGATGAAATAATACAAATTAGTGGAGATTTAGTACAAACCAAAACAACAACAACAACAACATACTTAAACTGAATACTGGTGTTGGTTTTAAACAATACTGAAGGAGGTCTAGTTATACTAGGTCCTTTTGGCTGCTTTTCTTTCACTGTTTGATCCACCTAATCCACCTATTTGTTATTAGTTTGCCCTTTTTTTGAATGGTACTAAATAAATACACAGCCACTCAGTGTTTTTTTTTGTATATTTTAAATTTTAATTTATGGAAAGCTTTTTAACAGCCCCTCAAAATGTATTTGAATATGCTGATGTGGTGCTCAAGCAACATTTATTATTATTATCAGTGTTGAAAACAGTTGTGCGGCTTAATATTTTTCTAGAAACTGTGATACATGATTCAGGAAAATTGAAAATATAAATGTTTTGACTGTCACTTTTGATCAGATTAATGCATCCCTGCAGAATAAATGTATTTCTTTGAAAAAAAAATATTACTGACCCCAAACGTTTGAACGCTAGTGTATATAGATACTATATACACATATGAGGTCCAAACTACTGTTTCTGTACATACGAGATCAAAAAATTACTTATGGGAAGGCCAAATAATAATTTTATATGTTTATATATTACTGTTTACATTTTAGCAATTTCATTAATTATTTGTGACCCTGGACCACAAAAGCAGTCATAAGTAGCACAGGTATATTTGTAGCAATAGCCAAAAATACATTGTATGGGTCAAAATTATCAATTTTTCTTTTATGTCAAAAATCATTAGGATATTAAGTAAATGTCCCATGAAGATATTTTGTAAATTTCCTACTGTAAATATATCCAAACTTAATTTTTGATTAGTCAAATGCATGGCTAAGAACTTAATTTGGACAACTTTAAAGGTGATTTTCTCAATATTTTCCAGATTTTCAAATAGTTTCATCTCAGCCAACTATTGTCCTATCCTAATTTTTTTTTTTAATTACCCTTATGACTGGTGTTGTAGTCCAGGGTCACATTTATATTTCATAACCATTTAAAGTTTAGCTATAGCTGAAAGCTTTTATACTGTTGTTTAATGTCAGTTTGTATTGTAACAGCTTACCTCATATAGCCTAATGTGAAAGCATGAACCCAGAACACACTGCCACAAAAGGTCGATCTTTTTTTACCCAATCTTTTATTCTTGGGTAATAATGGTGGAAATGCTCAATAGCTTTTTTGTATCCCAGACTGAAACTGACTTTTAAAAATAAACCTACCATGATAAACATTAACACCACGTGTGGATAAACATGCTGAAGTATGTTGGCCCTTATGTGTTTGTCAATATTGTGGTCATGTGATCATCAAGTGTCATCTCACTGACGCTCATACCTTATAATAGGCCCCATCTGAAGCAGATGCATGAAGAGCACAAGGGGCCGGTCTCTCCCCAAGTCCCGGTGCACGAACGTCAGCGTGAGCTGGGTCAGAACCGACGGAACCAGCATGAATGTAATAGTCAGCCCCATCCACACTACGTCGTCAGTCTTATGGTACATGCTGCTGAGCACAGAGGCGCATATGAACTCCGCGCAGTACAGGACGGTGGTCCACAGCACGCTAAAGGGTGGGTGGACTGTACCGTGGTTGATCACCATCACGACGCCGTTCTCAGTCGGGTTCGCGGCGGACTGCTGCGCCACCACCTCCGTGATGTCATGCTCGGTCGGCTTGTTGTTTTCCATCTTCTATCGTTACTTCTCGTGCGCTTTATATGGTTCGATCCGCGCAGCGTTCATGCCACTGTTTGTGAGAAGTCATCGACGGTGATTCGGTTCTCAAATCAACCGTCTGCGTGGTGCATTTATATGAACTCGGCTCATATGCACACTGCCACATATGCAGTTCTGTGACGGAAAGTCACATGAGTATATAGTATGAAGTGATCCTCTGTGTTTTAAAGTATGCTACACGTACCCATCTAGACATTACGATGCCGCCAACGTCGATCAATTAAACTGTCTCCATTTCGCAGAGAGACTTTCAACGGTATTGTCTCAGATTTGAAAGCCAAGCCAGGTGTGTCCTGACATGCAGTGTCTCTGGCTGCTCTGCTGGAATAAATCCCCAGGGTCCTAGTGCACAGCGGTTGTGGTTAACCAAAGTTGATTCAAGATTTGTGAACTATCTTTAGTTGGTCTGTTTTATATTCTGTTGGCCTATCTTCTTTTCACTGCAATTGAATGAGAGGGCAAACTGATGGCAGCAAATTGAATTTAAACGAGAAGATGGCAGGATCCTTGAGGCCTTAATATAAGCATTTTTTGATTGTCTATTTATTTGCATGAAATGCAAGGTCAGGGGACAGCAGAGAGGCTTTGAAAGAGATTTATGGACAAAGAGCTTATAACAAAAGAAGAAAGCAGTACAAATATAGCCAGCTGTTACTCAGTACTTAAATAAATACATAAATATGTATAAGTGCTGGAAGTGAAATTAATTTGCTTAGCAAAGTAGCCACACCACTGTCAGAAATGTATTTTTTAAAATTAAGTGCACAATTTTCCTTCTTGAAACGATTTTCAAGCACATTATTACCTATATGAGGGCATTTTTTATCTTTAGAACGGCATATTTTCATTCTAACCTCATAAAACACACTTGGAAAAATATTTAATTAATAATATACAGTATTTTGCTTGACTTGTATATCTTAATACATTTTTTTATGATCACCAGAGCTAAGATGCTCATCAGTTCAACAACATCTGATGCTCAAAGTATTAATCAGCGGTTCTTCTAGACCACCTTTGTCTAGACCCCGACAGCTAATCTAGCTTCGTACAACTTAATTAGAACATTATATTCTTGACCATTTTGAGTGAATCCAGTGGAGGGAGGAGATGAAAAGGCACTGATGCATATGTGTGAGAGAGGCGTTTCCTGCACCACCCCTCTGTGGGGTGTCTTGAAGATGCCAGTGTATTGTTTGTTTCTCAGGAGATCAAAATATTTTAGTTTCTTTTATCCTTACAACAGCTTTACGTTTCCATCTGCTTTTGTTCAGTTGCTTTGACACAATCTGTATTGTTAAAAGCGCTATATAAATAAAGGTGACTTGACTTGACTTGACAGTGGAACAAAATGGCGTGTCTCGCAGGACCACGGTGCTACATAAATAAACATAAATATAAACATACAACACTAGACGTAAGAACAATTTTTAAACCTATACATAACTAACTTACTGAAAGCGGTAATCTAACTATGCATATACTATAAATAGTTGACTATACATATACATACCCTAAGACCGATTATACAAGTACTTTACATAATAACTGTGCATGATATTGTGCAAAAGAGGTATTTAAGGTTAAGAAGCAAATAGTGCAGTATGATTTGTGGTGCATTCACAAGTAAACATTTGTTAAGTTCTTGTAACATGGAGTGTTTATAAGAAAGTGTCTGGTGCATTTAGAGAGAAAAGAGTGCGTTTCTACAGGTGATTTGTCCAGCCCACTCACCTGTGTGTAGCACATTCAGAGTTGCACAATGTTTTTGAGCTTTTCAATGGTTTACATGTAGTGGAGTGGGGTATGGGGGGGTGAGAGGATCCTGGTTTCAGGAGGTAGGGCTGTGGATGAGGTTTCAGAGGGGGGTGAGGTCATTGGAATTGAGGGCTCTCACAGCCTGGGGGAAAAAGCTGTTGAGCAGTCTTGCAGAGCGGGTTCGTTACCGTGTTCCTGATGGCAAGAGCTGGAAGAGATAATGGGAGGGATGGGTGGAGTCCTTCACGATACTGGTGGCTTTACTGGAGTATCGTGCAAGGAAAATGTCCAGAATGGAGGGGAGAAGGGAACCGATGATCTTTGTAGCTGTGTTCACTGTCCGCTGTGTCTTGCGTAATACATTACACATGTGGTGTGTTTATTCTCACAATTGCAACTATGTACTTGTGCCTCTATTTAGACATTAAATAGAAATTCAAGAGAGAGCCTCCAAAGCGTCTGGTGTCCCAGGGGCCTCACATGGCCATAAACAAGCCTTGTAAATACTCACATTGCAAACAGCCATTGCCTATGGCAGCCACATAGTAAAACACTAACAATGGCTATTTGAAAGCACCTGCATCTTAGATTTGTTTTAAAGTATTTTTTTTTTCTTCAAATCTAATTTTCAGTATAGAGAGAGATTTAGCATGTCAGTTGAATATCTTTACTACATGAGGAGAGACACGCAGTAGTGCTGTTGCTGTGCATTCTCACCCTCACAGACTGATTGTCCCAAACTGAACTAGCCATGATCAGTAAACGAATGCATATGGCCTTCTCTGACTCAGATCCACAGTTGTCAAGCTCTCAAATTCCCAGTGAATCTTAGGATAATGCAGTGATTAGTAAAATACATGAGCTTGTGGAATTCTTGGATCTTAGATAATGTGGTATGTGCAGTTGTCCAGCCTGTGAATCATGGAATTGGGTGTATTAAATGAGCTGCTGTAAGGACCGGCAACATGGTCACTGAGCTGTTTCCATTTGTGTCATGGCCAGCTGACAGGGGGTTGTGCCTGCACTCAAGGTTCCACATGAGTTTAGTCAGCAGATGAAGTAAGCGCCTGCCAGTAATGACTTAATCAGATCAGACTACAGAGAAGTAAAGAGGATGTTGCTTTTGTTTTGTTTTGACAGTTGCCTCACTTCCGTTTTAAGTGGAAGAACTACCTTCAGTAATTTGATTTTTCAGAGAAACACTCGAATTGATATATGTGGATGCATGCCTAAAGCGTTTTATAATTCACTGGAAAAATGATTTTTTTTTTGAAGTTATAAATAAAGATGATTGGAGTATTTCTACTTCCAAAATTAATGTTATTTCCTTTTTCTTTGTAATTATTTGTGAAATGTACTAGTTTCTGAGTGAAATCTGTTTCACCATCAAATTTGCTTTCAGTGTAGATCAGTATTTCTCAACCCTGGTTCTGGGCGCCCCCCAGCACTGCACATTTTGTGTGTCTCCCTAATCAAACACACCTGATTCAACTCATTAGCTCATTAAAAGAAACTCCACGACCAGAAATGGGTGTGTCAGATAAGGGAGACATACAAAATGTGCAGTGTTGGGGGGCGCTCAGGACCAGGGTTGAGAAACACTGGTGTAGATCCTGAAATGACTAAACAGAAAAACAAAGTCTTGAATTGGATTTCTGGTGGTCAAATGTATGTCATACACCTCAGGAAACTCAATGCTGCAGCTTATCAGACCCTCACAGTGACTCCATCAGATGTAAACACTGTGTTCTCAACTGTAATTCTAAAATTCTTGGAAAATGAAAAGCAGCTGATAAAACAGGAAGTGATCAGAGCATATAATCTTTCCTAACGCCTATGTCTCATATTTGTTCATTCAAATGTAATTGATTTAGATAAAGGTTGAGATTCAGCGCAGTTTGTGTACTGCGCTTAGAACAACCTTTGACTTGGAATCTTGTGACCGAGACAGACGCAGACTTTGATGTGGGAGCCCGAAACTGCATGTTATTACCATAATTACAGTCTACCTGACATGAATTAAAGGCGCAGGAAAGATAGTCATGGTGAGGTCACTGAAGTTTGGTCTGAAATTGACTGTTATGCAGTGATGCTGTTATAATTCCTGTAAAATGTATAACTGACCATATACAATGGCTCCGAAAAGTATTTGCTACACTTAAAATGTAGAAATATCACAAAATATGGTTAAGTAATTATTAAAAAAGAAAGAAAAGCAAGACATTGACTAAAATTATTAGATTGACCAAAAAATGAGAATGGAATGGGTTGGTTAAGTAATTATTAATTCGCACGTCAGTTTAAAATATTCTAGCTGAGCCCCCAGCGTGAGTTTTTTTTAGGCGACCGTTATTTTAAAATGTATCGCCTTATTGTTTCCATGGCGACGCGTCATGCTTGTCATGTGACACAACGCAGCCACAATAGATCTGTGTAACACATGGATCGTTTTTATTTCGTTTTTCCTGTTTTATTCAAAATATTCACAAACATGCTCACTATATTATGAAATATCTGATATTCCGATTCTGAAATATGTGCAATTAAATCTGTTTGGTAGTTTAAACACTTTTATATTGACCGTGTTAGTTGATCTATAGCGGGTGATGGGCGCCGCCATGTTAGTTCGCGCTGCATCCGAGCTGTGGGATTTACAACACGCAAATTCATCCTCTCCTCCCGAAACACGTTAAAGTAGGTCTCCGGTAAACTGGGAGAAGAGCAGAGTAAACTTTATAGTTACCTACACAATCTGTATATGATATCAATAAAACATGTCGTCAGATTATATTTGTAAGGATCATTATTGTCGTTTCCATAGACATCAGCGTGCATTTTACAAACTGTAAATGTATGGTTTTGCTAGTACTTATGTGTATTTAAATGTCTGAACCCTAAAATAAGTATTATATGGTTGAAAACAATGAATATTTGTCATAATATGACACGCGCTCAGCGCGTCCGATCTGGCTCCGCGCGAAAGCGGATTTAAATTCAGCAGTTGATGACGTGACGCACTGAAAGTTCTAATCACACCGGTGTGATCGTACGCTTCAGGGACCAGCCAAGACTGATCACACCGGTGTGATCGTACGCTTCAGGGACCAGCCAAGACTGATCACACCGGTGTGATCGTACGCTTCAGGGACCAGCCAAGACTGATCACACCGGTGTGATCGTACGCTTCAGGGACCAGCCAAGACTGATCACACCGGTGTGATCGTACGCTTCAGGGACCAGCCAAGACTGATCACACCGGTGTGATCGTACGCTTCAGGGACCAGCCAAGACTGATCACACCGGTGTGATCGTACGCTTCAGGGACCAGCCAAGACTGATCACACCGGTGTGATCGTACGCGTCAAAGGGTTAAAAAAGAAAGAAACGTAAAGTTAGTTGGTTTTATTTCTTTGCAAATGCCACTTGGTTTGATATTTTATGTAATGCAAAGACATTTAAATACTTTTTGAATACTGTGTGCTTTTGAAATTTAATGGGAAAAAAATTCAGGCTAAAAGCCCATTCACACCAAGAACAATAACTACATAACTATAACAATATTTATATTGGCGTCCACTCCAACTCACAATATGACTATGTTTATTATAAGCAAGCGTAGCTAGCTGTTTAGTTGTCTAGTGCCTTAAATGCTTAAGCTCTTTAAAATCGGGTGGATTCTAATTGGCTGTCAATATTTTTTACCATTCATCAACAGGAAAAAAAAATCGTTCTGAAAGTGATTCCAATGATGTAGCTCTCATAACTTTGGAATGAATTAAAAATGTATAATTGTCATTATCGTTATCATCCTTGTGTTAAAATCAGCATGAAACAAAAGTTGAGATCGTCTTTTCTTCCCAATTGTGACACATCCGGCTTCTCAAACAAGAAAAAATGTAGGGACGGAACTTGATTTTGTCCATCAGGATTTAATTAGATCGTTGTTGTCTGCTAATTGCTGTGATCTCATATGAGTGACAGGTAGCTGGACAGGATGGATTATTGGCCAGCTCTTGTACCATCGATGCCCACGTCATCAGAGAAGGGGAAGTTATTGTTTTTGATTAAAGATTAAGAGATCACATGAATGAAAAAAATAGGGATGTGCACGGATAAATAATTTACAATACTGCAATATTACATAAAAATAAGAATTGTCCATTTTGATTTGGTGTTAATTTGAACTCTGTGAATATGCAATAGTCTTCTGAAGATGGAGATTTCAGAAGCACGTACAAGTGAGCCTGTGTCACTTGGATTATTTATCTGCAAGTGGCGTGTAAACAACAGGATGACGTCACACTATGATGCTCTACTACACAGTAATATGACTGAGTAGTAGACATTAGACTGAATAGTAGATAACATATTTCTCATTTACCTCAAAGCAGATGTCTATGGACTTTCCCTATAACTAAAATCAAAGTATTTGTTAGGATGTTTACATATATTTAGCTTAAAATAACCTGGCAGATGTCTACATTTAGCCCAGCTGAACCATGCAGAATAGCAGCTGTCACTTGTCTCCTGTATGATTGGTTGTAAGGATGTGATGGTGTTCCTTCTAAGCTCCTCCCACATGAGGTGACCGGATTAGAGGAATAAGTAAAGCCTGATTAGTTTTTAGCAGACTTGTGCAAAATGTCTCTGGAGAGACAAACAAAAACACATGGAGTCTGACATACTACTGTGAGTAATATTTTTTTATTGACTGCACATTAACTCTAAATATGTGATATGATGTGCTGTATTATGTCTCTGCATATGTCTGTATACTCATTAATGCTGTTTATGATCACATGTGATTGTGCAGAGGAGTACACTGAATATTATAGTGGTCTCCAAACACTCTGAAACTTACAGTTTACAGTCTGTATTTAATAATCCAGACTAACATGTTGATGCTTTGTATCTGTAGTCAAATATGCAGTTTAGAACTTACAGTTGTAGCATCCTTAATTATGTGTAAGGTGTCAGTTGGAAAGTTTTGTTATGTAGAAAAAAATGTTTAAACGTATTTTACATTTACAAACATAGAGAGTGTTTGCACGGTGGGCTACAGCAGCACATGCTGCTTGGATAAAGGGGTCAGGTGTTCAAAACGAGAACAGTATAATTGACTCAGACTACTCTTTAAAGGCTTACGGGACTGAACAGATGTACAGTGATGGACCAAGCACTAAAATCGCAAACCTTCCTACAACTCAGACACCTGTAAATGTAATTAGACTACTATGTGTTTGCACTGGATAGGAAGCTGCTATCTGAATTTGAGCAGGTTATTTTGCCCTTGAAGATCTTATTCTGCTAGTTGGCTCAAAAACAAAGCCTAATCAGCTCTTTTGCAGTGTTTTGATCTCTTAAAGCCATGACAGCTAAAGACATGGCTTATGGTGATTCTTAAAAAGGTTAGATGTTTTGTTTTATATTGTTTTGTTGTAATATAATGTGTGTTTACATTTTATTTATTTTTTTACTTTTTGTTTTGCTGTTTTTTATACACCTTTATTTGACTGTAAAATTAAGAGTTTATAAAGTTTTTCTTTACTTCTTTTTGTTTGGCTGTAAAATGAAACATGTCTATAAATGTAAATGTTTAAAAAATATTACAAATATTTTAAGTATTTTTAATAATAATTTTAAAAGAATAAAATACATTTAAAATATGAATAAAATACTTAAAAACTAAATAATATATTTGTTTTAAATTATAAATAAAATACTCAAAAACAAAGTGAGGATGGCTCTTTCTCAAAACTGATCCTATATTTGACCATTTTTTGTATTTGCTTTTCAAGCATTACAGGTGTTAAGGGGATGGTGTGGGTGTCAGAAATTCAAGTAACTAATGAATCCTTAATGCTTAAGGTTAATGCCTGTGCGAGACACAACAGCTGGGGTTTACATGTATTCTAAGGCCATGAGTACAAATGATTGAGTATCTCCGATATCTGCACTCAGGTACGAGTTAAGGAGACGATGGTGCTCTCCCTGGTGCTCTCCTCCTCAGGTCAACATGTTCAACCTCATGAGCAATTGCTGCAGCTGGGTCTCCAAACTCCAGCAACCACTGAGGTACCTATACAATTCTATCTGTTTTTTTGTTGGTGTTATTGTTGCTGATCAGAAGGGGTCAGCCTATTATCAACAAATGCCACATATTAAATAACCCTGTTTGAAAATGTTCTAGGAAGATCACGGTTCTAGTGGTTGGTTTGGACAAGGCTGGAAAAACATCTTGTGTCAGAGGGATGTTGAGAGGTAATTTAGGTCATTTGAATAAATGTTAAATTACATCAGTGAGAGATTTGCTAAATTGACTGTGCATTTTGTTGAGTTTTAATGTTATGATACTTTGTTCAGTGCCACCTGGAGATGTAGGTCCCACTCATGGATGTGTCCGCACTGAATTAAGGGTGGAGAACTACTTGGTTAACATACTGGATATGGGAGGGGCTCCTGAGGTTCGGGGGTCTTGGAGAGAACATTACGGTGAAGCTCACGGCATCATCTTTGTGGTGGATTCCAGTGACAGACAACAAATGAAAGAGGTCAAAGAAGCTCTGGTGGACTTACTGAAGCATCCAAGAGTAGCAGGGAAACCTCTTCTTGTGTAAGATAGCCCTGTTCACAAATGTTATTATTAAATAATTTTTCTGATGAAAAAAGATCAGTTTATTATTATAAATCATATAATATTTTTCAAATTATTTTCTTTGACAATGCTCCAAACTATTCCGTTTTTAAAATCAATATAAAACTCGGGTACAAATAGCAGTACTATCTTCAGTGTGTCTAATTTTGCCTGCAGTCCAGCTTATTTTGGCCATCTCTATCTATATCTCATAACAGGCTGGCAAATAAACAGGACAAAATAAATGCTCTGCTGGGAAATGAACTCATTGAAATTCTCTCTCTAGAGAGGCTGGTCAACCAGAGCCGTTCCCTTTGTCACATCGTGAGTACTGTGAAACAATTGTGACATATTCAAAACATAAGATAAACCTCCAGTCTTAAAGGGATAGTTCACCCAAAAATGAAAATTCTGTCATCATTTACTCACCCTCATGTCGTTCCAAACCTGTATGAGTTGCTTTCTTATGTTGAACACAAAATAAGATATTTTGAAGATTGCTGGTAATCAAACAGTTGGTGGTTGCCATTGACTTCCATAGTATTTTTTTCCCTACTGTGGAAGTCAATGGCAACCACCAACTGTTTGATTACCAGCAATCTTCAAAATATCTTATGTTATGGGTGAGTAAATGATGACAGAATTTTTGGCAGAACTATCCCTTTAAGTCGCTGGGGTATATT
The DNA here is from genome assembly GCF_001515645.1 of Sinocyclocheilus grahami. Lineage (NCBI taxonomy): Eukaryota > Metazoa > Chordata > Actinopteri > Cypriniformes > Cyprinidae > Sinocyclocheilus > Sinocyclocheilus grahami. The sequence goes on along the minus strand of NW_015505346.1, from coordinate 1,464,716 downwards.
TGTAGCAATAGTCAAAAATACATTGTATGGGTCAAAATTATTGATTTTTCTTTTATGCCAAAAATCATTAGGATATTAAATAAAGGTCATGTTCCATGAAGATATTTTGTAAATTTCCTACTGTAAATATATTAAAACTTAATTTTTGATTAGTAATATGCATTGCTAAGAACTTCATTTGGACAACTTTAAAGGCGATTTTGTCAATATTTAGATTTTTTTTTTGTTCCCTCAGATTCCAGATTTTCAAATAGTTGTATCTCGGCCAAATATTGTCCTATCCTAACATATTCATACATCAATGGAAAGCTTATTTATTCAGCTTTCATATGATGTAGAAATCTCAATTTCAAAACATTTACCCTCATGACAGGTTTTGTGGTCCAGGGTCACATATACCATGTTAATGTTTATGGCAACATTCTGACCGGTTACCAGTAGCTTTATTACAGAGTATTTTAAGCAGTCTGTTCTTAATCTACAGGAGTCATGTTCTGCCTCAATGGACCTGCGTCGCTGGTCAGACAGAAAGACTCTGCGAGGTCTCAGATGGCTACTGCGAGCCGTGTGCCTGGACTACCCTGACATCTGTGCCCGTGTGATGAGAGACGGGAGGCGACCATTAGGGCCAGAAGAAAAAGAGAGGAGAGGAAAAATGGAGAAGAGCCGGAACAAATCTAAAGAGGAAAAGTAAGGGATGTGTTTATATAAAATAATATGTATTTACACTACCGTTCAAAAGTTTGGGATCGGCACAATTTTTAAATGTTTGCTAGAGAAGTCTCTTATGCTTACCAAGGCTACATTTATTTGATCAAAAATACAGTAAAACAGTAATATTAGGAAATATTATTGCACTTTAAAATAACTGTTTCTATTTTATTTCAAATATAATTCTTGTGACGGCAAAGCTGAATTTTTTGCAGCCATTACTTTACTACAGTTTTTAGTGCCACATGATCCCTCGGAATTCATTCTGATATGCTGATTTGGTGTTCAAGAAACATTTTTTAAAATGTTTTTATCAATGTTGAAAACAGTTGTTTTATATAGTCTATTATAATTAAGAATAGAAAGCTCAAAAGAAGAGTATCTATTTAAAATAGGCTTTTTTTTTTTACTATCACTTTTCTTATTAACATTTTATTATTCATTCTTTCTGAATAATAAGAACAATTTCTAACTGGCCCAAACATTTGCATACATCATATTATCTCATTTGTATATATGATAATAAGATGTATGCAACTCATCTTGTCTTGTAGAACACGTACAAGCAAAACTGATATCCGTCAGGAACAGCACAATGAAACTGTGAGGAAAAATGGGACTCTGCAGCCATTCCAAAATATTCTAAATAAGGTTAAATATCTTTATCATGGAATTTTTAACAAAACTGTACTGTTGTTTAATTGACTTGACACTTATTGATTTACCCTTTGGCATTGTAGGAGAACTCTTTAAAAAAGAAACTAAGCAAAAAGAAGAAGGTGAAGGTTAAAATTAAGAAGGAGAGTCCAAGCAGAGGAGTAAATGAAGACGAGGTGGAGGAGACAGAAGGAAATGAAGCAGAACAGGACCACAACAGCCAGAAAGATAAAGCCAGCAGTGCATTACTGACTCCCAAACGAAGGAAAATGAAACACAAAGCCAAAGTAAAAGAGGAGAACTCGGGTCTACCAGAGTCCCCCAACAGCGAGGTCTCCAGACCCTCTAGAGGTATTGAAACTTTAGTGTCATTAGAACTGAAATACTGCATCCTATTTCCTTTCATGCTTTTAAACTATGTATTCATAGGAAAAGAGGAAAGAATGAGAAAAAAGAAGACCGTTAAAGTAAAAAGAAAGAACAAGATAAACACAGAGGAAGTTCCAGCAGCTTATGCACAGCCTGTTGATCTTTCAACTACTTTCGGTAAGAATCAGTGACCTTTATAACACTATTCATTTTGATCATGGCTGCTCATGGGGGAAATTTAGGCCTTGTGGGAGGAATTTTTCAACATAATTGTATATAAACTTTATATTTATTGGCAATCATTTTTCTACATTGATATTAAAACAATAAAACAAACCAAAGCATTTGCTGAACACAGACAGCCCTGATCTGTAGAAAAGTAGGAGACTAATTTAAAGCATTTAATTTGCCTGTTTCCTAATAGACCTTTACCGAAAAGCAATTTTGGCTCTCAAAGCCCGACAGGAACAGGACATGGCTTCGGGATAGTAATGAAAAAGAAGAATGAAGACCTATGAAGAAATGGAAGATTTGGATGGATGGATGACATGCTGAACCACTTATCAATGTCTTTTACCCAAACAGAAGTCTGCTATCAATGTCTGCAAAAAGAAGTTACTGTTTTGTAGTCTAAACAAACGGAATACGTTTGCTGACAATGGCACAAAACTGTTTCTGAACATCCTGCGGTGTCTTTGTAAGTGTGCTGGAGCCTCCTAGTGTTGAGAAGCACTGCTTGCAAGTTGCACTGCAGTTGGCTTTATGTCTATGACATTGATCAAACGCAGCGCCCTCTAATGGTGCTCCCTGGTACTGAAGCGGAATGACATGCAGCCATATTTGACTGTATTCATCAAGCCCTTCCCCCTTCAGCATCTTCAGCAGGACAGTGAAGAAAGCTGGAGCGGGACAACGGATGCCAATCGAAAGGAGACTTTACAGAAGATGGCCTCGCCAAGAACCATAACCATTGTTGCCCTTTCCTTTGCACTGGGTCTGTTCTTCGTGTTCATGGGTACAATTAAACTCACACCAAGGTTAAGCAAAGATGCCTATAGTGAAATGGTAAGTGATCGTCGCTTAGCAGCATACATGTACGCAAATGAAGCTTCAGCTGGAGGCAACCGGCTTTGTTTTAGGAGGGGGTGCGAAAGTAACTGGCTCTTTTTGCATTTTTCTATAAGATGTCCGCTAGTGCTGTCGCTGCCTGCTTGTGTAATTTAATTTTCATTCTTTGTTTTGGATGTGTCGGTGAATATAAGATAGACTTCATTTAATTCCATCTATAATCTTAGATATAAGAAAGACGTAATTAAAATCCTGATTATGAGTCGAATTATGTAAAACATAATTGGAGCAGTTGAACAGCGCATTCTATGCACAGCCGCAACATTGTTTCATTACCGCATAAATAGGTCAATTATGACATCACAATGCGCATCATCTGTGATAAACAGAAGAAACGCTCTCAGATATGACGTGTGATGATTATTTTGCAATATCGTTCTAAAACGATCCTTTTAAAGCAGCTCACGATAAAGCAATGGCGCCGCTTTCCAGCAAATTCTATCTTCCATCTGCAGGTGCAGCAGCTGCTGTGCTGATGTCATAGACACATTCACACACACACACACACACACACACACACACACACATATATATCTATCTATCTATCTATCTATCTATCTATCTATCTATCTATCTATCTATCTATCTATCTATCTGCTGTATCATTTCATCTGTTATTTTTGTAGTGCACATAATACAACATTACATTACATGCGTAACATATGTATTAATGTTAAATATTCTTGACAAAAATGTAAATTTAATGTTTCTGTTCACTTTCCAGAAAAGGGCGTACAAGAGTTATGCAAAGGCCCTTCCGGCATTGAAAAAAATCGGTGTTTCTTCTGTACTTCTACGCAAGATTATTGGGACTCTTGAGGTGGGATGTGGAATTGTTCTGACCCTTGTGCCAGGGAGACCAAAAGACGTGGCCAACTTTATTCTGCTACTGGTCATGCTAGCGGTGCTTTTCTTCCACCAGCTGGTTGGAGATCCTCTAAAACGCTATGCTCATGCCCTAGTGTTTGGTATTTTGCTGACGTGTCGGCTGCTCATTGCTCGTCAGGGTGAGGACCGGCCCGAGAGGGAGGAGAGACGAGAAGAGCAGATCACTGCCCAAGAAAAGAACAAAGTCAAAGTTTCTTAGCTCCACAATTTCAGAAAGAGCGCCTGGCAACAGATCTGTTTCTCTGGATAGTAGAGAAGGTGCTCGGAAAAAAAGACAGTAGTCCCAAAAGGTGATTTATGTCCCACAGCTACATATCAGAAGCCTGAAAACCAGATCTTATGTTACCTTTACCTCATGTCTTACCTGTAAAGCTTCTTATTTAAAATACAAATTTTCAATTTGGACAATCACCATTGTGGAAACTGTTTTGGTTGTGGTTTTACAACAAAAGATTAAACTACTGTAATTCCCTGTTGTATTTATTGTTATTATTATTTTGGCCCTGCATTGAACAATATCCAAAATGCCAGTTTTAAGATTATACTGTGATACAGGTTTCTTCAAATGTCAACAATTTTTGTGATGGTTTATTTACTTTTGAACTACTGTCGATGAATACTATATAAAACCGTTTCTGTTTACATTGACATTGATTTTTTTATTATTTAAAAATGCTGTACATCATTTGTTTAAATGTTCGAGTCAGATGGCAGACAGTAACTTCTCTGTTGCCTCAAAATCTGTTACAACCATCAAAACTGAAAACATGAAATGTTCTGCATATTATTCTTTTTTAATTTGCATATAATAATATTTCTTTGTTTCTTTTTATCAAATTAGATTTTCAAGGTTGTCTCTCAATAACAGTCAAATAAAAATCGTATCCTTGGATTCTTCTTATGGTTGCTTTCTCCTTTTGAATCATAGAACTACCAAATTGGTTTACTATTTTTATTACTAAAAAATTTTTATCTACTGTATTTTCTTTAGATTAATTTGTTCCTTTATACTGTTCTTGAAAACCCAGCACTGCTCATTTGTGGTGTCTTACTAATTTTACATACTAAATTCAGGTTATGCATCATTACTAATAAACTGAAGAGATGAATCAGGTGTGTCAAATAAGTGATACATTCTAAATGCACAGTGCTGGAAGGAGTAGAATTGAGAAACGTGTCTGATATGTTTGAATGTATACTGATAATTTGCTGTTTGTAACTGAGTAAAAATACCTAACAGAGAACACGAGTCATGACCTGTGTCTAAACCTTTACCAGAATGCCCAGCTAATTCATGAACTGAATTGTGCATTCGTAGTTTACACAGAAGGGGTCATATTACACTTTTGACAGTGAGGGGGGAAAAACTCATGTTTGTGCATGCAGATGCTGACAATAAAACCTCTATGCAGTTTATCATGGAGTTTGGTGACAGTATTAAAAACACCACTTGTGATTTTTATGTCTTGCTCACTTTTTACTAAACAGATTTAACTATGAATAGAATGTTACCATCAGCATATTCTTGTTCTAAACTGTAAATGGGTCAACCACATTATGCTAATAATGTAAATATTGCAGCATATATGCTATTTAGTATATTTAAGCTCAATGCAATGTAAACAAAAACAAATGATCCTCCAAAATTATTATCCTCACAAAAAAAAAATAAAAAATGTAATCCACCAAAAGAAATATTTAAAGTGTGGATGTATAGTATTTTGAGTATGCATCATTAGAGTATCATCACATAATAGTGTCACTGTGCCCTTTTTTCTTTTACAGTTCTTTTCCATTTAATACCAACCAATCTATTTATCAAATATAGTCAACTCATTATATTGATGTCTCAAAATTTGGTCTGACATTCTGCTGTTTTATAATGAATATTAATTAACTGATTTTTCAACCACTTTGACGTTGCTCATCCCAGTCCAGTAAGTGGCAGATAAGCACTTTCTACGTTGGTTTGCCAACCACCATAAAATATCACATGAAGTAGAAGAGGCTCAGTACTGCTCTGGCCTCTGGGCTGCGTTTCAAGCGTCGTAAGCCTATTTTGGGAAAGCCCTGAGTAGTAGTCTTCCAGTGATACCTTGGAAATAATAATAATCACTTATAATAATAAAATCACATAGACACAGTAGCCACGTATAAAATATTAGCCGTATAATATTTTGCACTCGTGGAACTTCCCTTGATATTTATTTGAGTGTGCATCTAATTTGCTTTGTTAATATTTAAAACTATACACAATTGTTTATGTTTTAACAACGATAAATGCAAATGAAGAATTCAATGAAAAAAAAAAAAATTCTGAAACAACTATATATTAATAACATATTTGTTGCAGTAAAGCTATTCCGCTTTCAGTTCATTGCGCTAGTGGCAGTACAGGAAGTGATGTAGTGCGCATGTCCAAACGGTCGCGGCAGATTTGGCGTTTGGTTTGAATGGGTTACTTCAGCGACCGAGGCAAACACGCAAGAGAGAGCAAATAATAATATAATGTAGCGAAAAAATGGCCGATTTATCTAACCTGGCGGGGTTAGTCTCCGAACCGTCCGGAGAAATAGACTCCTCCGTCTCCTCTGTGAGCAACAGAAGTTTGCGTTTGGCAGAAAAAGAAAAGAGAAAAGGCGTGGCGGATCCCTTTGGTCTCGCGGTGAAGTATTTGTCTCGGGGTAAGTGCAGCATAAAACATTATAGAAACGGATTACAAAAACTATTTTAGAGGGTTACAGTTTAATAGTAGGGACACATTTCTATTTAATGAATTGTTCCTTTAGTTCTTTTGTTTTTGTTCCTTTAGTAACTCTGATAACGACTTCAGGTCTGTTAAGGTCTTTTGTTTACCTGTGTAAGGGTGTCGTCATCAGATACTGTGTCACATCTAAGTGTCATAATATCTGTTTACATGTATTGTTGTGTGTTACAGTGGAAGCTGGCACAGTAGTCAGAGGGAATGATGAGCTGGAGAGGAATATGGTGAGGGTGGAGACAGTGGCTCTCAGTAAGGGTCTTCCTCCGGAGGTCATCACAGTGCTACTGGACTTGGCTTTAAGCCTCAATGCAGGTAATATAATTAGGGGATGCACAGATTTCTTCAGCTGTATTTGTTTACATTATAACATGAGCAGGAATTCATCATGAGAAACATGGCAATTAGATCACAATCAAACATATCAGCAGTTGCTCATCCTCATTCTGCTGAGTGCCTTTAGGGGTTTATGGCACAGATGATTAAATTCAGTTCATCCGACAGGAACTGCGAACTGTACCCGGGTGCTGAAGTTTCTCCTACCTGCCACAGTGGTGCCGCAGGAGGCAATTGTAAAGGGGGTGTCGTGGCTGTGTGTAGGGAAAATGCCAATGAATGCACAGGTGAGGGCTGTCGATTGTATCTGGTCATTAGTGAAATGGCTGTCATTTGCTTTTGCTTCATAGGTATCAAAATGAGGTATCGGAAATGAAAATTAAGCCATTTTCTAAATACATGTTATAAATCTTGAAAGATTCATCTGTATATGTTCTTTAATTATTATTTTTTCTTCCTTTGTTTAATTTTTTTGAAGATTATTATTATTATTTTTTTATTTATTTAAATTTGAATCAAAATATCATGTCTCTGTCTTATGGTGGAATGACGGACTTCTCTCTGGTTATGCATTTATGACTTTGACAGTTATTTAGTCCCCCCTTAAACCCACCCCTGCAGGCTTGATTTCATCTGACTCCATTTTTCTTTAGTGCATCACCCACATGTCAAAATCCAGTCAACACCCATTGCATAGAACCAAGTCTTGTATCTGTCCCTGTCAAAATCTGTCACTGCTTCTGTTTCATTGCTATTTTTGAACATTTGGTTCATATCTTTTCTTTTAAGGTTCTCTTTGTCCGCTGGGTGCTCACTGTTTTTGACCTGATTGACTGCAAAGATGACTTGAGATCCATTTATGGCTTCATTTTCAGCTTTGTGACCGAAGAAAATCTGGTTAGTTGTGCTTTGTAAAGTTTTTTTTTTCTAATTTAGGATATGTCCATGTTGTAAATCTACTGGCATATGTTTTATAATTGCATTAAAAAAAGTTTTCCATGTTAATTTACTAGGCTATTTTTTTTTCTTCCAGTTCCCTTTTATTTGCCACTTGTTGTACCTTTTAACCATGCGGGAACATGGTGAGTTGTTGACTAAGTGGTTTAATTTTTTGTCTGTAAATGCTGTAATAGTACTACGTGATGTTACTTGCTTGTTATTCTGATTTTTTTCCCCCCACTTTCGTAGTTCACCCATACAGAGTCAGGAAACTGTTGGATATTCAGGCCAAAATGGTAAAGACTCCATCTGTAAAAAAACCCCACCTCAATAGCCTTTATCTTAAATGTAGATTAACTGTAGTGCTAGAGAATGTTTCTTGTAATTGGATGTTTCATTTGACTAGTACTGTGTTTCTCCCCTTTTTCCTATTAGGGTAGACAGCCATATCTCACACAACTTCTAGCACTCTACAAAGTGTTCCGACCAGACCTAGTGACGCTCTCTCTTCCATCAAGAGTGAGGGTTAGTGTATTGTATTCATTACTGTTTTTTCCAACAGAGCTTTGTTCTTCTGCCAGGTGTTTCAGACTCTTAGACAATGCAAATTTTTGTTTTTCAGACTGGATTCAAGAATCACAACTCCACCTGGAAAGTGGCTCTTTGTGCTGTGCAGAGGAAAAACAAGAGTGCTGTTTTAGTTGATCAGAGCCTCAGCCTGGATGTGAAAGAGAAGCCATCCTCCAGAAAGCGGGTAAGATGTCATCTTTGTAATACTGTAAAGAGCTTTAGGGAACACTGACTTGTCAACTAAAGGCTGTTACACACATCACAAATTTTAACAGATTTTAAAACACTAGACTTGCCTAAAAGCTGGGCATCATAAATTAAGCAGGCAGCATCACATGCTACCAGACTTTCAAATTGGTCCAAACACAATGCACCTTGTTGCCAGGAGACCAGTGACCAAATTTGGATGCACTTCATCCACCATGTTGTTACGTTGTTACTGTTACATGACTTACCAGTGCTAGGTGCGTTGTTTCACAATGCAATTCACAAATTGTCTCATGTGGTGGCCTCATGGGAAAGAAAACTTCAGAATTTTGTCAATAATAGTGGGTCATTCAGGTACTTTTCACCTACTGGTTTAAAGTGAAATTGAAAGTGAAGTGATGTGTGGCCAAGTATGGTGAATTTGTGCTCTGCATTTAATCCATACAAGTGCGCACACACAGTAAGCACACACTGCATTTCAGATGCAACTTATGTGTTTTAAAATTGGCACTAGTTGACTAGTCCTCCAGACTGGAAATTGGGGCAGAAAACTGGCCTTGTATATTCCAGTCTTAAATATGCAAGTTCTGAAATTATATGAATGGGGGACAACAAAAAAAATGTATCAGTTAATCTATAAACTGAATCTATCTAATGTCCACAGAAACTACATCACCTAGCGATACCTCCCTTGAGCTCTGCATTCGACAGCAACTCCAACAAGAAGGTGTTCCGCCTGCAGGAGCTCCGTTCCTTCAAAGAGCTACTGGAGAACATTCACAATATAGAGGTAATGCACATGTCTTTGTCTTGACTAGCAATATAATAGGATATTGATTTCTTGGCTCTTTAAATGCAAAATGCCATATTGCATAATATTCATCAAATTTACACGGATCTGCACTACTGTTGTTTGGCCTCTTGGTGGAGCTAAGCCTTCACAAGACTGATCAAGTGAGTATGTCATCAAGTCTGGCATCTAATTGATATTACTGCAGAATCTGTCACGGTAGTCAAATTTCTCAGATGTAAAATTTAATTTTCCTCTTGTTTAATGTTCATCAACACTGTCGTGTCTGTAAGTACTAAACAGTATATTACACTCAATTGACAAGTCATAAAATATTTACAGATCCGGACCCACTGACCTGATAAGCCTTATTTAATCTCTTTTAATGGTCTGCAGACATTTCTGCTTCAAAATACTTCACAAAATGAATATCGTCATAGTGTTCCTGCACCACTTTTTAGGGGGATTTTGCAGTCTGCAATAGGAAAGGATTGAGGAAGAGTCAGTCATGTGGAAAAAAACTGTTCATTTGTGGCCATGGGGAAAGATCATTGATTCTTTCTCACTGTGGCAACCCCATCATTAGAATCAGTCATTTCTCAGATGAATGATACATTTGCTTGTTAATTACAGAAAGACTCAGCCATGTCCGTTGTCAATCTGTCACTTAGTTTTATTTATTTATTATTTGTTGAAGTCCCATATTGTGAGGCAGCTGTTTGTAGACTGACACAAATTACAGTTTTTGAAAAGAGTGAGAATGTAGAATGGTGGAATGTGTTTCATCTAAACTGTTGTACTAAACTGTCAGTTTCAGTACAGGTCTCAAAGGAGCCAGAAGTATGACTGAATTGGCTTATTTGCCTCCAGTTGTTTTGACAGCTCTTGGTTATGATATACTGTCTCTGTGTTGTGCAGATGCATGTTGTATAGCATATTGCAGCTTAATGTTAAAGTCATAACTTGTTTTCAGCTGCCTGCCCAGATGGGTTCGCTTCTGGGATCAGCTCTGGCTCTGCACTACCTGGACTGTGTACAAGATGAATCTGCCTTCCTGCGCCTTAACTTTTGGCTTGGACACTCATTGCAAGAGGGTACATTTTCCATGTCATAATACCAAAGCTTTTCAAGCTTATCTAAAGTCTCCCCCTGCCTTTACAGTTCCCATTCAAATTCCAGTTCAGCATCATAATGCAGTTTATTCTTGTATGTTTTGGGCAGAGTTTTTGCTATGTCCTGTGGATGGAAGTTCTGACAACACTTCTGAAGCCTGGCGCTTCCTGAGCACCATCCTCTTTACACAGCAGTTCCTTCAGGTACAACCAAGCAACAAAAGACACGTATTACCCAAAAGGAAATTAACCTTGGCAGCCTCAAGGTTGGATGTTTAATATCAGAAACATGTCGCAGTTTATTCCACAAACCCAAGGACATCTATCAATCTTTTTTTTTTTTCTGCCTTGCTTTCTTTCTCTTCTGCATTCCTGAATGATCTCCCCACTTGTAAAATCCCACGTTGACAGGGTTTGTATATGTGCATTGTTCTCAGGAGGGATTCTCCAGCACGGAGAGTTTTCTTTATAAGTTTCTGAGAGTGTGGGACGGCTGTCTACTCCGGCCGCAGATCCTGGATCTTCTCAGTGACATCCCCTTGATGCCAAGCTTCTGTGAGTGTCCCAATTACCTCTGCTGCAACCAGAGGAATTCAAGAAATACCATTTCTGCTCTCATAACTTTTTGCATTTGCTGATTTAGTGCATGTAGCGTTCCAAAAGAAAAACAGTCCTTACATCTAATGATAGTGGCATTTCTACATTGTTCATTGATCAGATAACATATTTCATTGTCTTCAGCATTTTATTGGTCAGTGTAAGTAAAACTGTAACCTAGCGTTTCTTTTCTTCATCTATAGACATGCATAAACTTCTCTTTGAGCCACTGAAGCAACTTTATTTTACATCCACAGTATTTTTCAAGGTTTGTATGATGTTGTTTGTCTTTCTTTCTGTTTGTTTGTATCAAGCACGAGCATGACCGTTTGAGCCAGGTTGTCAATGAATGCTAAAATCGTTCAGACATGTGAATTACTCTTTCTAAACAAAGCCGTGGCATCTTTGCACTTCCTGGGATGTTATTTGAGTGGTGTGATTAAGCTCACAGCAGTTGAAAGCAGGATTTGTTATTTTTTCCCGCTCTTATCTGAGTGTGCCTTTTCACATTGTCCTCCTCACAGTGTAGTGTCATCGAGTGTCTGAATAGCATGCTGGTGAAGTGGCTGACATGGCATTCCGTCAGCGCATCGGAGGGCGGTTTGGACATCAGTCTTAACAGCAACAGCACCATGTGAGTATACCAAAAATATGAAATAAAAATCGACAGTATTTAGTTAGTTATCAACACATTTTCAAAAATAAACAACTTTTCTTTTTGCTGATGTAACCAAGGCTGTATAGGCAGATAAAATGGTATTAACCAATACTAATATAGCCAAAAATGCTTAAATACTTATTCTTATCAAATCCCGATAAAATCCCAGCATTATTTCCAGCTGAGTAGTCTTGGAAACATGTTGCTTTCTAGTATTTAAATAACTTGCGAATGCTGTTGTCTTTAATGTGACTTGCACTTTACCGAGTCCTCTGAGAGTTTTTAATGACTCAGTCAAAAACGCACTGTCTTGGAAAACATTGCAGAAATAATCTGAAGAAATGGGACCACACTCCAATGATTGTACTCTTTAAAAGTCTTGCATGAGGTTTACCACTGCAGATTTCTTTATATTTTATATTTAAAAGAGATCAATGAACTGCTCCTGTGGTCGGGCTCCGTCTGAACCTCGTTTACCCTAAAAGTGTTCTGTGGAACGGTGTGTAATGAAGTGCGGTGGATTTTTTCCCTCGCCTGCCATGTATTGCTTCTTTCTCACTGCTGATTTGGTTATTTTTTTTATTACATTACTGATGTGCACAGCTGAAGGAGAAATTATGAGCAAGGGCAAAACCCTGTTTGACTGCGCCGGTGTGCCATGCATCAATGCGGTACACCCATTATTCCCTTTTTCGCTTTGGGTCTCTGTGCGAATTGTGTGGGTGCCAAGCATAGCACAAAGACACATCTGGTGTGATTTAGCTGATTTATTTTGTACTTTCTGCAAGGAAAAATAGTTTTTCACATGTTATTTTGTGTATGCTTTCAAAAAAGTGAGTGAAAAGAATAATGCACTCCCCTTCCTAGAACTATGACCTTGTCTGGCTTCATGGACTCAGTTATGGAGCTGGTTCGCTTTGTGGGACTGCTGGCATCTGAGGGACTCCGTCTGGAGAACTGCCATGTTCTTCTGCTCAACCAGACACTTGCTTTCTATGAGACGGTACACTCAGCTATGATTAACTTAATTAACATGATGTTCTTGGCAAAGTGACATCAACCGAAGTTCCACCCTGAGTTTTACTAAGATTTATGTGCTGATTTTCGTCTAGTAGATTTAATGTTAATGTTAATGTCTTTGTGCTAATGCAGACATTTTTCTCTCATCATGTCTAGGTGTGTGACATGTTTTTGAAGTACAGTTTGCCTCTGATCATCATGCCTCCGGCTGGGGTTTTTTACCCAGCTCTCTTTGCTACAGACTCTATCAGCGTTGATAGGCTTGGCTACATCATGTTCAGGTACTATATGTGAGCTATAATAAGCTTTATGGGTTAGTTTATCACTCTGGTCAATCCTAGAGATTTTCTGCTTGTGATGTTAGCTTGGCCATGCTAGATTAAGGGCATCTTCTTTTGGAACTTTTGGGTGAGGGTAAGTTCCTCTTCATCACATGTGCAGTTCCCATGGCAGTGGGACACCTGTGTGCTGCTGGCTAATCTGAGGGCAGCAGCCTGAACCTTCAAATGCATTACATTGCCATGGCATGATGCCTGTAAGCAATAGAGGAAATGAAGTATGAAGATCCTTTCATCTACTTAGGCACGCAAACCTTTCAGTGCTTCTGTGAAGGCCTTAAAGGGAAAGGTTCACTCAAAAATCAAAAGTCTGCTATTTATCATGCCAATATGGACGAATATCTAAGCTACTGCTTTCTATATAATGAAAATTGATGGGGATTTATAGTGCCGTTAAACTATTTCATGTCTCTTTTTTTAAATAGAACAAATAGTTCTAGTGTGTCTATATTGACAGACTATTTTCCTAATTAATGTTGTACAGTTGCTCTGACACAATCTGTATTGTTAAAAGCTCTATATAAATAAAGGTGACTTGACTTGACTAGTATAATATGTTAGCTTTATTAATAAAATGCTGTTGTTATATCCTTTTCTCAGATACCGGAAGAATCTGACCTTGGCTAAGAAACAAGAGCAGCAGAGAGAGGTAATGAGGAAACTGTGTCATAAAATGAACACATAGCAAAGTCAAGAAAAGCCAACTGTGTATGCAAGAGGTTTTGTGTCTGATTAATTTACTCATAATGGGTAAATTAGAAGGACCTTCAAGCTGTGCTTTTAAGAATTTACAATGAAGCTCCTGGAGGCTATTGCTGTAATCCTCACCTTACCTGCTGGGGATGAAAAGAGAAATGGAGTCTTCTTGATTGAATCCCAGCGAGACAAAGCATGGCACTGGAATTGCAGTGAATAAAATGGCCAAATAAATTGATCACAGCATTGCACTTTTGTCATTTAAAATATATAGGTGATTCTTGTCTCACACTGTAACCCATTAGATCCATTTAGTGGCACCAAGGTGTTATTGTACCCACAAGCATTCTGTGGAATTTTCATTTACACTTTTTATTGAGCTGTGAATGTGTCTTGACAGGTGTTGACTTATTCATTTAGTTTCATGTTTAATATTTTCTCACATTGCAGCAAACATTCCACATTAGCAGAAACACATACAAGGAGTTTAATCGGAACCTTCAAGCCATGGTGAACTCCATGTGGAACTCCTGGTGGTGCAGCCCTGGTTCAGATATTGAGATTGACAAGGATCTTATCGCTCTGAGCAAAGTGGCAGAACCCTGGTGCCGTTTCGATCTCATCCACCACCCGGCGCTTTTCAGCTATGCCATCGAATTTCATCAGAGGGTGAGTGAGAGATTCTCACACTAGTGACATTTAAAAACACGAGAGTTTGTAATCGTACAGTGATTTTGGACTGTCATCTAATTTGGAGCGAAGGAAAGGGACTCAGCTGCGCAAGCTAATTAGATGATTATATTACATCAAGTGTAAAGCCTTGTGTCACTCCTGGGGACAGCACAGCCTCCACTTTTCTCTAATAACTTTAGGAATGGACGAGGAGATAAATGTGGTATTAATGTTTCTTTTATAGAGGATCCATTAATACAGAATCACATTTTATTATTCATGGAAGCTGTGTGAGACTGGAGTTTTCATCATCTTTAATAATACAAGTACCTTTTTTTGGTCCGACTGCAACATTCAGTAGTGTACTACTTTAGAGCAAAGGGAGAACAATTAATATTTATGTGTTCTCTTTATCAGTGTTGGCCGGAGAGGAAGAATGTGGATCTCGGTTCTATAAAGGTACTAACGTTATATCATCTCCTTTTTATTAAAAACTACTTATTTCAGGTCAACATGAGAGCATGTATCAATCAGTCATATTCGGTTGCAATATTCCACACCATAACTCTTCTTTTCATGTTTGCAGACCGGGAAGTACTGGAACTGGTATATGGAGTTTCTCTTTAATCAAGGCTTTGATGGCCTCAACAACTTTATTCAGACCAACACTGGGCACGGCTCCACGTTGAATAGTCAAGAAGACGGGCAGCCCAAGAGTCAGCCTTGATGCTGGCAGGAAGTCCAGGTGTCAGGGGTGTTCATAAAACATGTATATATTTTATAGTCATCCTCCGTAAGAGGGCAGAAAGGAACCACTTGCATAACTGTAAATACTAAATGTACATTACAAGCCATTTTGTGACTTTCCAGTCTTTTCTAGTGTTGTGTACTTTTAGACCTTTTTTGCTTTTTATCTTTTGTGTACAGAAAACGGACCTAAAACATTGTGATAAATCCCTAATATTTCAAAAAAAGACTGTTTTTACTGCCATATTAAAAAAAATCTCATTATTTATAACGATTTAAAACTGATGATCAAAGATTGATTAATAGTCTTGTTTTTTTATTTCTGTAAACCTAATGGGCTATGTATCATTGATCGACCTGATATTAAAATAAATCCTTTGTTCTCAGATCCAGCATGAGGTAAAGCAGAGTGGTGCAGGCTTTTGCCATTTGTTTTTGTAAATGACATTTACATTTACATTAAACTGGACTTATTTGGGGACCTGCTAACTTGCAGTGATTTAGAGCTATTGTGTGATATTTGTCTCAAAGTATAGTTGTGTTAAGAGTAATTCAAGTCAAGTCACCTTTATTTATATAGCGCTTTTAACAATACAGATTGTGTCAAAGCAACTGAACAGCATTAATTAGGAAAATAGTGTGTCAATAATGCAAAATGACAATAGTAAACACTAATTTTTCAGTTAAAGGCAGTTCATCATTGAATTCAGTGATGTCATCATCCTGCTCAGTTCAGTTTAAATAATATCTTTGCAATCAAGTCAACGATATCGCTGGAAATGAAGTGTCCCCAACTAAGCAAGCCAGAGGCGACAGCGGCAAGGAGCCAAAACTCCATCGGTGACAGAATGGAGAAAAAACCTTTGGAGAAACCAGGCTCAGTCGGGGGGCCAGTTCTCCTCTGGCCAGACGAAACCAGCAGTTCAATTTCAGGCTGCAGCAATGTCACATTGTGCAGAGGACTCATCTGGTTCCTGTGGTCTTGTCCCGGTGGTCGTCTGAGACAAGGTCTTTACAGGGGATCTGTATCTGGGGCTCATCTAGTTGTCCTGGTCTTCGCTGTCTTTCAGGGCTGTGGAGGTCCTTTCTAGCTGCTGATCCACCATCTGGTCTGAATACGTACTGGATCCGGGTGACTGCAGACAACAAATCTGTTTTTAATATTTCAAAATGCATCATTTCAAAATATGAATTGTTTAAAATGCTTATTACATTTAGCATGCATAATTAGCCATTTTTAATAGGTTGGTTTGCTCAAAGACCTCAAAGTAGATGTAATGTGATTTTAATGCAGACATTCTGCCTATTACTAAATCAAACTCTATAAAGACTGCTTCTTTAAAAAAAATAAAAAAGACTTGTTTTTCCACAGAAACAATGTAAGCATCCCCTAGGTAACTTGGTCCAAGTGCATCCTAGGAAATCTCAGCATCAAGGCAGTGTGAGCAAAGCTCTACGGCTTTACGTTCTACAGCCCGTCTCAGTCATAAACGTCTGCGTGTCTATGAAGGGCTCTGGAGATGCCTCGCGACGATGTGTCCCCTCTCTGGTCCGAGCTATTTTCAGCGCGAGCGCGTCACGATGCCGTCCAGCAAACTTCATCCTGGAGTGAATGAAGAATACGCGCACACCTCCGGGATTACAGCTCATGCGTTATCATGAATAGAGGCAGGTGCACAACTTCAAACGATGAATTCTGCGAGCGCAAAACTACACGATCTACCTCGCTCGGCTGATGTCCTTGTTCATGTACGAGAGATTATTCGTTCATCGCCGTCTGCCCGATCATCACTTCTCCACTCTCATCCCGCAGCTTTCCTCTTTTCATCTGTGCGTCCGTGTAAAATGGAAATCTGAAGTGCTCCACTTTCGCAGTTTCTCACCTTTCAAAGAAAAAGGTAGGACTTTATTTGCTGTACTTGACAAGTGTGCCGCGACGATGGCTAGAACCGTTCCATTCACGCAAAGCCTTTAGTTTCAGTTTAGAGACGCGAGATAAATCAAGCCGGTGATGTCCGTTATTATTCATGCAAACTCCTCGATCGGTGCTTTATAGAAAGGCCTGATGTGGACCGCCTTTCTTGTCTAACCGGTTGACACGTGAAGCCAGTGTAGCATATCTTGTGGTTTATCATCTTGTCCGATGCTTTATTAAGAAAAATATCTTGGAAGTGTCGCTTAAATTACGACAGTCATCTGCCGGTGACTTTATGAGCTGAATTAAGCTTGTCTATGTAACCTGTAGGAACGGTAATCGTAAAGAATGAAGGGTTCTAGTTCCGATTCCTCTTTCATTAACGTTAGCTGTTCTTTTACTTTTGAGGGAGAAATATTCATAGGGGAAAAGAAATGCAATTCATATGGCATTGCCCTCAGCAGTCGGTTGGCATGAGATCATTTCAGATTTTAACAGAACAAGATTAATTTATCAGGAAAAATCTAATTCTTGCAAAGTGTTTTCGTAGTTTTTATTAAGAGAAGAATGCAATCCAATGATTGGAAGGGACTGTCTATTAAATGGAATTGCTCTCATTTTTATTTTTAATAAAATCTCGCATATAACAGTAACAAATCAATTATTTGTATTAAATCTTACGACTTTAAAGTCCAACCTAGTCTTTATTTTAAGTGGATTATTTAAGTAGCTACTAATTGTAAATGAATTCAATAACCGCTCTGACAGATTAACAAAAGTTTGCTGATTTGCCAAAACGAACGTGGATATACAGTAGCCTATATTAGTCATTCATGAATCTACGGCAAGAGATATGGTTTTGATTCACTTAAAGAACCCACTCATAAGATGTACACTGGTCATTGATTCTCAGATGTAGAATCTGTATTAGTGCAGAAAACAGTCTCGTAGTACGAGTATCTTAATTTAGTTACGCTTGATGTTTTTTATTGGTAGCAATAAACGGCGTATTATTCATTCGTTAATCCAACAAGGTATGATTCGTTTGGAAATCAGACAACACTGGTGGCACTGTATGTTTTTGATTCCACTAAAAAGAACCGATTCATATGAATCATTCTTTTTTGAATCAGTTCTAAATAAGAACACAGTTCACAAACATTTGATAAGTTTTTGTTGTTCACAGCCCCCGGAAATGTTTGTAGCTGTATTTCTTTGTTTTTACTGTGTAATTATTAGAATTCAGTCCCCTCCTCTCTTCTTTCCAGACAGACAGTGCTTCACATTTTAAAAATGAAATGAGTGTGGGTTTTGACATTTGTCTCCAAATCAGGTTCATAAATTTTCAATGTTGTGGCACAGTAGTGTAATATGAGGTTGAAGCTTCTTTAAAAGCACTATTGTGACTCATGCTTTGATGTTCTTTGAAACGCCGACAGCCTTTAGAGCTGGTGGCAGTTCATGCTTGAACAGCCACAAAAAGAGGAAAAGTATAAGTGTCTATCCCTATCTGAGTGACAGTGATCCTGCTGAAATGATCAAGAGTCATCACTCTGAGTTATCAGCTCATCCTCTTTGTTATTCACATGAGTCATTCAAAGTTTATGCCACTGTCACAGTCCTCTTCCCCTTTTTCTTTTTTAGATCATGTAAGTTCATCCTTTCCCTTGCTGTCATATTCAGGGTTATAGAACACAAGAAACCTGGAAATATTAGGGAATTTTAAATGTGTGATTTCTAGGCCTAGCAAAGGAGACGTCAAAGTCATGGAAAAGTCATTGCTATAGTGAATGTAGATTTCTCTGGTTCTGCTCAAAGGCTTAGATTTTTGTACACAAGTAAATGGTTTGTTTGCATCTTTAATTTTAAGGATTGGCACCTGACTTACAGTTGAAAATCCTCTTCTGAAATCTCTATGAAAGATACTACCACTGTAATCATGAATGGCTCAAAATGGAAATTCTTTTGTCTCGGACTTCGGGAACCATGAATTTTCAATCATTTTGTGCAATCTGAAAATACATTTACCAATCGTTCAACATTTATTCGTTCGTCACAATTTATTCGTTCTTTGTTCTTCCCCAATCATGCATGTCCATTCCCTCGCTTGCAGTCGTCAATGTGAATATTGTATGTAATGAACAGCAAGTGTTGTGAGATGACACCGTTTTGAATGTATTTTGACAAGAACATTTATTGGTGCAGTGCGAGCCACTACACCTCTGAATTGTAACTCATTTTCTTGGTGATTTGCTTTCCCTCTGCACATCATCAGCATGTACTTTTGGACTACATTATTTATTTGCTCAGATGACGCCTTGTATACAGAGAACTACCAGGGGAAGTTTACCTTGTTTTTTTGTTTTGCCTCACTTAGAGGAGGGATCTAAAATTGTCAGGAGTTATGGCGACAGATTCGGCAAGAGAGAAACTTTCTTGAGCATGTTCAAAGTTCTGTTTGAAGGTTCTGTGTGCCATAATTAAATATGTTTTAAGATTTGCATTTCCTGAAGGAAATGCCAGTGCTTGCAATGCAGAAAAGAATACTTATGGGACTAGAACAAAACCCTAACTAGAATGTTTGATGAGTATCAATACAGTGCCTTGCCAAGACCGTGATGAACAAATCTGTCTAGTTTCTTCTAGTCTTGCAAGTTCCTCAGGTACGGACCATATGTGACCTTGGACCACAAAATCAGTCTTAAGTCGCTGGGGTATTTTTGTAGCAATAGCCAAAAGAACATTGTATGGGTCAAAATGATCGATTTTTCTTTTATGCCAAAAATCATTAGGATATTAAGTAAAGATCATGTTTCATGAAGATATTTTGTAAATTTCCTACTGTAAATATATCAAAACTTAATTTTTGATTAGTAATATGCATTGCTAGTAAGAACAATTTGGACAACTTTAAAGGCGATTTTCTCACTATTTAGATTTTTTTGCACCTTCAGATTCCAGATTTTCAAATAGTTGTATCTCTGTCAAATATTGTCCTATCCTAACAAACCATACATCAATGTAAAGCTTATTTATTCAGCTTTCATGTGATATATAAATCTCAATTTCAAAAAATTGACCCTTATGACTGGTTTTGTGGTCCAGGGTCACATATTATGTTGGTTATATAAATTTGTAATCTTGTTTATCTCCAGTCTGGCTTCTGATGTTTTCGCCGGCCAACCCACGGCCTCAGTTTGCCTTAGTTGTGATCGGATATATGAACCAGTAGTCAAGGGAAAAGACAGATACGGCTCTGAGCCCATAGAGTTGAAAAGCAGAGTCACGTCCTCGGTCATCGCAATCACTCTTGACTGGCAGCAGCCTCACCGGTGGCCTCATCCCCAACTATGTTGGAATAAAGCATTTTAGTGCTGTGAGAAACGTCTTGGTAATGGAACGTGTCGGTAGAGTTGCGCCTTTGATGAGCGTCTTTCTGTGCTTTCCCCTGGCCTTGAGACATGTCCTGCTCCCTGGGCATGAAAAACAGGCCAATCACCCCCTGTTCCTTTCCATCATCCACGCGCTGAGTTGAAAGAGGATGAGCAGACAGAAAGAGGCGCAAAGAATGAGGATAGAAAAGCAATTTGCTAACTCCATAAATCCAGCCACCTAGGGTACCTGACCCCGGAGATAGAAGCAGGAGGCCATTATTTAAACTCGGGTAACCAATGCTCTCCTATTAACATTGAAAGGGCTGGTGTCTGCTGGTTGTCTGCAGCGGCACATTTATGTGTTTTATTTACTGCCTTGTACCGCATGGCCTCATGCGCAGGGCTCCCGAAAACCAGCTCAGACTGAACTCAGAAGGCGCCCTTAATATGGATTGATAAGGGGACTCTGTTTGTCTCCACCAGTTGAAGCAGGATGTTAAATTAAAATAAAGGTGATGCCCAAAGCCTGTTCTCTGTTGTTTGAAATGGTTATGTGTGTGTTGGTTGGAGAACGAAATAGATGCAAAACAAAAAAATAAAGCACATTTTGTGGGGGTGGTGTGGTGCAGTGGGTAACGCTCTGGGCTGGTGACCAGAAGTATGTTGAATCAATGCTCGTGTGGTGCAGTTATCACCGTTGTACCTCATATAAGACTACTGGAATTCACTTTGGATAAAAGCATCTGCTAATTAACTATTTATTTATTTTTCGGACTGTGTAAGTACTATAAAAATGTTTGGGGTCTGTAAGCTGTTAAGTCTCTTAGGCTCACCAAGGCTGCAATTATTTGTGACCCTGGACCACAAAACCAGTCTTAAGTCGCTGGGGTATATTTGTAGCAATAGCCAAAAATACATTGTATGGGTCAAAATTATTGATTTTTCTTTTATGCCAAAAATCATTAGGACATTAAGTAAAGATCATGTTCCATAAAGTTATTTTGTAAATTTCCTACTGTAAATATATCAAAACTTAATTTTTGATTAGTAATATGCATGGGTAAGCACTTCATTTGCACAATTTTAAAGGCGGTAAATACATACACTGTGATACATTTTTTTAGGATTCTTTGTATAGAAAGTTCAAAAGAACAGCATTTATTTGAAATGCAAATGTAATGTAATAAAAATTTTAAGTATTGCTTATTACTTGCAAGTCTTATGTATAAATGACTAATAATTTACTAATGATTTTCTTTAAAAATCTAATGATGATATTTTTTCTGAGGAACCCAGATGTAGTTACTTATGGCGGATTGTCCAGGCAGCTCATTTCCACAACCAGAAAGTGAATGGTGACCACTGCTGACAAACAGAATTTTTCATTTACATTACATTTACATTACATTGAATAATTTAGCAGATGCTTTTTTCCAAAGCGACTTACAAATGAGGAGCAATCAAAGACTTGAAAATGATAACTCAATCAAACCAACAAGAGAGCAACAATAAATAAGTGCTATGACAGTACACATTGCAAAGTTTTTTGTTTTGTTTTGTTATAATAAATAAAAAGTAGATAGAAAAGAAATACAATAGATAGCTAGCGTTAGAGGGTCAAGTTGTTATTTTTTTTGTAATAATTAAAAAGAAAACAAGTAGATGAAATAGAATAGAGTCCTAGTGCTATTTTTCGAGGTAAGGTTTTCTGTGAATAATAACTCGCACAAAGCTGTTGTATGGCTTCAGAAGATTTGAAATATAGTGCACAAGTCATATGGATCACTTTCATGATGCTTTTATGGTGCTTTTTGAAGCTTGACACCCACTGCTCCCCATCTACTTTTATTGTATGGAAAAGAGCAGGTCAGACATTCTGCTAAACTGCTTTTTTGATGTTCCCCAGGAGAAATATGGTTTGGAATGACTTGTGAGTAAAAAATCTCAAAAAGTCTCTTTAAGACTATAGTACTCCTTCCAGAAAAAGCAGATATTCTGATGTCCCTTGAGAACAAAGTCTTGTTTTTCCTTCAAATGCAAGAGGGACCTTCATTGAACTCATAAGTCATTTAAAGACAAAGTTGAATAAAGGCAGAGTAAGTGTTCGATGGGGTGACTGCACTTGAATCCTGGTCACTCTTTCTCTTTTATCTGCCCACTTGTTTATGGAGTGAGACACTACTGTCTCAGTATTACAGATGTGTGCTCTGAAAAGATATCAGGCATCCAGCAAAGTCTATCAGCCTGACGCTTCTGTGGCTGACTGAGAAATGGCAGTATTTCTTCATCCCTGTCATCCGTAGGTACATTGATGAATGTACCTTTGCTCTCCTGTTTTGTCAGACATGCTGGCACGCTGAGGGAGATTAGACGAGAATGCAATGTCACCTCTTTAAATAAATATTTATAGTTTCTCATTTTTTAACACTGACAAAGGACAGATGGAATATGGAACAGATAGTAGTAACGTGACTATACACAATGAAGATGCTGAATGAGGTGTTGCTTGCTGTTTTGATTTAATCGAACTTTTAATTGCTCAGTTACGTTAAAATTTTAAACGTAACGAGTAGGGATGCTCCGATCCGCCTTTTTCGCTTCCGATACCGATTCCGATCCGATACCAGTGAAGTTTTTTCCCCTCATTTAAATAAATGTAGAATTTATATATCTCTGTGTGTGGACCTGATAATCATTATTTCACAATCTACTAGATAAAGACTACTTCATTATAAAGAAAAATAAAATAAATATGAAAAAATATAGGCCTATGTATATTTATAATCTATGACAAAAATGTATCATAAACTAGGTTAATGGATAATTCGGCAGCAAAAGTTATTCTAGAAAATTAGACATCATTTAGTCGCCCAGAGTGAAGATTTAGTCTCATATGCGAGTGATTTACTCGTGATGTAGATGGTTGACAGTCTATGTATGAGCACGAAGCGCATTGTAAGCGCTTCGTGTTAAAAACTGCAAAGCACAAAGGGAAGAGAAATTAATGCGTAGTGTATTATATCTGTGCAACAGTTATTGAGCCTTTCTTTTAACAGTTTTAAATTTCAGTTACTGTGCACGTTAAAAACAATTGAGTCTCTTCTATGCCCGTGTTTTGTTCTCACAGACACCGGTAGCAAGTAACAAAACAACATTAAACTCCGGCAAGAAGATAAAGTCCTTTTTGCAAAATCATAGACATGTATTTACAAATCAAGTATAATGGGAACACAGAATGATCTTGGAGAGAGCTTTACCGAGCTGACTGCTGTAACCGAACGTGTCCAGGGTTTAAAGGCTGAAGGAATGACTGACAGCCACAGCGGAGAAAAGAGTTTGTGTGAACTTTAATGTAAGGACTTAAATATTCATATGTAGCTCACATTAAGCTATCGTATGGCTTCAGAAGTAACACAGAATAATTCGCACAATCGGAAAAAAAAAAAATCTCGGATTTGGATCAGTTCTCTCTGACCGATACCCAATCCGAGAAAAATGGCACTATCGGAGCCGATACCCGATATGAATATCGGATCGGCACATCCCTAGTTACGAGTAGACAGTTTTTGGGCAGTAATTTGTACAATATGACTGTAATTTCTCCCTAGTACAAAGTACACCGTCCGCTGAGTCAGGGAGTCCCATTGTCAAAATTGTTCAAGTGCACTGAAAACATCCCAGAATGCACTAGAAAATTTTTTTGGCTACTTACTATATCACTATATTTCAGCCTCTGAATGGTTTGAAGCTTTGCTTAGTTCATGAGGTAACACTTTACAATAAGGTTCATTAGTTAACTACATTAGTTAACATGAACTAATAATGAACTGCACTTATACAGCGTTTATTAATCTTTGTTAATGTTAATTTCAACATTTACTAACACATTATTAAAATCTTGTTAACATTAGTTAATGCACTGTGAACTAACATGAACTAACAATGAACATCTGTATTTTTATTAACTAACGTTAGTGAAGATTAGTAAATACAGTAACAAATGTATTGCTCATGGTTAGTTCATGTTAGTTTACACATTAACTAATGTTTAACTAATGAACCTTATTGTAAAGTGTTACCGTTCATGATGCTGTGATACATGATGTCATATGCAGTGTTTTGTTATTATTTATATGCTACTATAATATTTTCATTTAACATTTGTTCTTTTAATATTTTCAGTTTCATTTTAATTGGTTTTTATTTTCAGTCTTTTAAAAAATACTTCTACATAGCTTTCATTTTTATTTCAGTTTTAGTTGTAGTAATTTTATTACTGTTAATTTGTTAGGGTATTTATCAGTGTTTGTCAACAATCATCTCAATTTTGTCAGCTTTTAATTTTAATAATGTATTAGTAAATGTTGAGATTAACGTTAACTTAGATTCATTAATACAGTCAATTTTCCATTGTTAGGTCATGTTAACTAATGTAAACTAATGTTAACAAGTGGAACCATATTGTAAAGCATTAACACAATTAAGTTTAACTTTGTCATCTAATGCTTATATTTTGTTTTATGCCAATTATTTTAAACCGTTTTGAAGAGTTTTAGTTTTAGTTAACAAAAACAACACTGGCTCTATGCCAACTCCTACGTTGCTGGTAAATGAGTCATATTTAGTGGAGTCCCAACATTTTTGGGACAATATAGTGAATGGAATAAGATGCAGCCAAAGTTTCTTTGGTTTTCTGATGAGTTCATATACACAGAGCTGCTTTTATATCACCACAAACACCCATTATGCATCAGTGGTTGAGAAAACGTCATTAGATTAGCATTGGAGGGGCTTTTAGAGCTGGTTTATCAGAGATTGCAGCACTCCCCTCTCTTACCCTACTGCGTGATATTGTTACGGACTGTGACTTAAACTGCT
Organism: Sinocyclocheilus grahami; assembly: GCF_001515645.1. Taxonomy (NCBI): domain Eukaryota; kingdom Metazoa; phylum Chordata; class Actinopteri; order Cypriniformes; family Cyprinidae; genus Sinocyclocheilus; species Sinocyclocheilus grahami. The sequence goes on along the minus strand of NW_015505346.1, from coordinate 1,439,353 downwards.
ACCATGACTTGCAATCAATAACATTAGTGCATTAGAGTGGACTGCTGCAGTGCATTCCTTTTAATTTGTCTTAATGGCTCCATGCATTCAGCAGATTTCTATGTTTGACCATCTCTGCATGTTTTTTTGTTGTTGTTTTTTCCTGGAAGCACAGTAGCTACCATTTAATCACACTGGTCTTAACAGCAGTTTTTAAATGGGTGTGAATGTTTTCAAATGGCCAGTCCAACAAGTATTGTGTAAGCGAATGCGTGCTAATTATAGTCATCAGCAAATGTGAATGTAATTGCCTTTTTTTGCTGTGTATTCAGGTCAAGGTGCATTGATCTTTTATGGTTGTGTGCACAGGTGTGTTAAAACTGATTTGTTGGAGCTATTTTTTGCCTTTGGATTGTGATAGGAAAAGGAAGTAAATATAATAATAGCTTTTGGTAGTGTAACTTACTCACCAATGGCATAATTGTGTGTTTGCGGTAACAAGAAAATTTAGACACTCTAATCCTGGTCCTGGAGAACCCCCAACACTGCACATTTTAGATGTCTCCCTATTCAAACACACCTGATTCAACTCATCAGCTCATTAGTGAAGACTCCAAGACCTCAAATGTGTGTGTCAGATAAGAGAGACACCAAAACCGTGCAGTGTTGGGAGTTCTCCAGGACCAGGATTGGGAACCACTGCTCTAATGTATAACATAATTTAATTTGAATTTATAAATGCAAACTTTTAGATATGTTTAAAGAAATTTCACCTAAAAATGAACATTTGCTGAAAATGTCCTTGCCCCTAGGCCATCCAAGGTGTATTGTGTTTGTTAATCAGAGCAGATTTGGCCAAATCAATGCCAATCGATGCTCTGGAGTGAATGGGTGCCGTCAAAATGAGAGTCCAAACAGCTGATAAAAACATCACAATAATCCACACCACTCCAGTCCATCAATAAACATCTTGTGAAGTAAAAAGCTGTGCATTTGTAAGAAACAAATCCATCATTAAAGAGTTTTAACATAAAGTTAATACAATGTTGTTTAGTTGAATCAACTTAACATTCTCGACTTCGTTTTAATCTATTAATCAAGTTCAATTATTCTAAAATTAATATGGTCACATTCAATCAAAACGAATAATACAGTTTCATTGAGTTTATTCAATAAATACATTCAAATTATTATTTTTTTTTTTACAACTTTTAAAAATTTTTCCAAGAAGAAGAATTTGTACAAAATCTAAAGACTGCCTTCACTTTTTTTAATCAATTATCTTATCTTATTACAAGAAAAGTGTAAAAAAAGCATACTAATAAAAAAATAAAAGCATGCATTTTAGGTAGGATTTACAAAATAGTCTTCTTTTGTAATGAAAATGCATCAATTATTCAAAGCAAGACCAACGCTGAAAGGAATGTAACATGTTCAGTACCGAAAAAACAAATGTACTGCAACAGCCAACAGTACAACATTATTCGTAAAGGTCTGTAGCATCTGTATGATGGCATAGATTCCCAGCGTGGTGTTGCGCGTCGAGGTTAGGGCTTCAACATGTTCAACATTCTAAAAATGTCAAGTACAAAAAGAAACAATTACCAACAGATCAAGGGTCAAAGAAGTTGGTTTTGGAGAAACATACACTAGGTTTTAATGAAAAAGGTAAATAACTTACCATGTACTCCTTCACAGGGTTTGAGGGGTCTTCCTTCAGGCAGACAGCCAGGGCTTTCAGGATGCATTCACATTTTTTGCCGATGGAGACATTCTGAATATGTAAAATTAACAGCATTAGTTAGCACTTGACTTTTTAGACTTGTTACTGTACATCTAACATTTTAAGTAGTATTATACAGATCATCCCACTGTGTTGTTTCTACAAAATGTTCAATCCTGGGAACCAGTACAAGAAAACCCAACAAATGTTCCTAAATCAGAAACTTTGCTATGGGAAAGATACACCGTAATCTTGGATGTCAGAGTTGTTCCAATTGTAGGTGCAAAAACACAACTCTGCTGCTGAGAAATTTGATAAAGCTACAAACAAGCCCTGCAATTAAAACAGCATGAATTATGCACATATGAACATTTTAGCATATGCTGTATATACTCCAGGCTTTAAAGGGATAATTCTCCAAAAGAAAATCATTATCAGTTGTTTTATCTTTTAGACTCCCTTACATAAAATGCAAAATTTGGTTAGTTTGTCTTGCTCATTTCTGATGATAAAATGACAGTCAAGGGTGAGTTTCTCTTCTGAAGCTTAAAAAGCATTAAAAAATTACATGTTACATTTGAAGATTCAGAACAGGAATTCACCATTGACTTTTATTGTGTACACAAAAAAAAAGAGCAGGACAAATTTGCCAAAATGCATAATTTTAGTTCAGGCAACAACAACAACAAAAAAGATGTAAGAGGTTCAACGACTTGAGGCTGAGTAAATGATGACCGAATTTTCATCTTTGGGTGAAATATTATTTGAACCCATTATGAATTATTGTCAGATTTAAAATGACAGTGAATTTAGATAACATACCTGAGCCATAACAGGCCGGATGTTTGTGATCTTCTTTGCTGCTGCTGCTCCTTTCCTTGGTTTGAGAAATTATCAAGCTGACCCATATATTTGGAGACCAAAGGGATTGGTTTCATTTTAAAAGTTTTTTTTAATGTATTATTTTAAATTTATACAGCCTTTCATTCAGTTTATCCTTACAGCTAAAATAGATCAGATTAAAAGATGATTTTGTTATATGTTAGCAGTTATCATCAGCTGCTCATTTATCATCTCTCTCATCATTTTCTGGTGTTTGATCACGTCTGTTGCTTCATTTTGAGAGCACTGATTACTGTTAAATATAATTTATGTTCCTATGGAAACTGTGAACTCTCATAGGTCCAGACGTATTCCTCCGGCTAATCTAACTGTCTGAGAAATTATAAGATTGTTATCTTTCCAGATAGTGTTCTTGTTAAACCTTGTATCTAAAGAAGCACAACAATTTCACCTTCTCCCTCATCCAACCTCAAGTTTTCAATTCTAAACAGCCTGCAAGCTGTTCAACAGACCAGATCCAAAATGATTCAGCTGTGTGATTATGTCAAAGCATGACCTTTTTCCCCGGATTGGCTTTGACCTTTTTGAACGTCCACAAACGATCGCGGACGTTTTAAACCCAGGCACCTCAATGACACGTGATAAAGCCCTCCTCTTCTCCACCAGTTTCCCACCCAATACCTGATCTAACACCGTGGAGGTCACAGCGCTAATGGCACGAAGGGCGGGCTGTGTTTTCCACAGCCTGCGGCTCTCCGGAGAGGCCGGAGATTTGAAACAATCTGCTGCCTCCTGTCTGCTGAGACACTGGCATAAGTAAGGGGGCAGGAAGTATATGCTAATCATGCCTTATCCTCTTTATTTTTAGAGCTGATCTCCTCTGAGTGCTCTCTCTCTCTCTCTCTCTCCCTCTCCTGATCTGTTTCGATGAGGAATACGATGAGTCACAGGACACTGGCATAAGTAAGGGGGCAGGAAGTATATGCTAATCATGCCTTATCCTCTTTATTTTTAGAGCTGATCTCCTCTGAGTGCTCTCTCTCTCTCTCTCTCTCTCTCTCTCTCCCTCTCCTGATCTGTTTCGATGAGGAATACGATGAGTCACAGAAAGGCAAATGAATGTTAACCTGGCACAAAACCACACTAGGCATGAGCTATATGAGATGTGTTTTCCCTTCAGAGGACAAACACTGATTTGTAATGTCCTCTATCAAAGGCTAAAACATAAATTCTTAGGGCAGCAGGCAAAGTGTCTGTAGGATGCCTTTGTCCTTACATGATTCAATTAAACAGTATTAAGTTACTTGCACTAACCAGGTCTTACTGCTGAGCTGCTACAGGCAAAAAAGTGTCTGCGCACATTTGATCTGCTTTAATGTTCGTTCACATTGTGTATTTCTTTTTATAGGCCGTTTAATATATAGCAGTGACATTAAACATGCCATTTTTATGAAGACGATCTTCGCTTGGGCTTCACATCTGTGACAGAGGTGTCGGATTTAAGAATGCTGCATAGTTGTATAATCCACGCACTGTAATCTTGTTAAAGCTGGCACAGTATTTGAGCTGTAGGCAAATTGATGACAGTTCCTCTTGAAATGATTGTCTTGCATTGAATTAAGAATAACCACTAGTCCAGATTGGATGACATTCTTTTTTCTTGACTTAAACTTAGTCATAGTTTGATTATTCACTTTGCAAGTGCTGCAAAATGATTTGGTTATTTGAACAAAGTACCAGCCGCCTAATCTTCATTAGAATGGGAATAGTTATCAGTTCTGTCTGTTTAACCAATGCTTGACGGTGTTAATTAGATTCAGAACCGGTTGGTAAGTGCACTAAATGAATATTTATGAGGAGAGAATTCATTAACTAAGCCTTGGCAAACATCCCGAATCTACACTATTCACTCTACGCAATTGACCGTCCACAACATTGTTCTCATTCCAACTGTCAGATAAAATTGACAGTGTTGGCATACTAAACCTGCACAGAGAGACTCTCTCCAAGATAATCAAGCCCCAATCACAATTATTCCAGTAAGTTCAATATCCATTACATTTCCTCGTCTGTTATTATCGCCTTGCCTCTTCAAGCAGATCTGATCATCATCTGATTTTGTGTGTAACAGCTTTCCCAGTTCATTGAAGTTTCATTTGCTGTTCCATGGCCTTCCAGCTTGACATCCTCAATTCTTGATCTGAATTTAAATGCAAATGACTCTCATAAATGACATGTTTCCCCATTGGAGTTGGTTTTATCGGAGGATTGACACCGGGGCGTCTGATGCTTAAGCTGTAATGGATGGCAGGAATGTTGGTGCCAAAGCACTACCTTCAATAATACCTCAATGTTTGTTCACAGCAGGCATTTTTTTTGATGTTAGAATGGCTGGCTTGTTCCCGTACTGCATTCCCTCTGCTCCCATCACATCAGTTTTTGATGGAGCCTCAACATCAAAAGTTATCTTCAAAATACAGGCCGTCAGCGGCATATCCAATGCCTTTCTTACGTTAATACTCCATATAGAGTCTTAACAGAGCTTGTTCCATCTAACTCTCAAATGCAGGCAAGATTTAGATTTAAATAAGCTTTTTTAGTGTGTGTGTGTGTTCATGCATGGTTGCTGTTTGACTCTAAAGGACTTGTATTGGTAATTTAGCATGAGTATTTGTAACTGGCCAGGTGTGCGCCAGAGGTATCGAATCTTCAGTGCTGGCAGGAAGAGAGTTTAGAGACTTGGAACTTCCTCCAAAGACCAGCTTACAGGAGACTCTGAGCTATATTATTAATGGAATGTCCTTAGTTGGACTAGGACCAGCTTCAACTGGTTTTTGTGGAATCTGCTATAAGGCGATCTTTGGTTTTGGGGAAAGGAAGTTTCGCTAACCTGTGCTATGGTCTAATTGAGCGGCATTCATTAAGCAAGGTTCAGTGAAACATGTTCAGTTGAATAAATAAAGGCCTGTAACCAAATAATAGTAATTCATTAACCTCAAATGCCTCTTTTACCTTCATTTATTCTGCTTTGATGCATTCGGCGATATTGTCACAGATCAGCTCAATTAAATTGATCATTTTGTGTTTCAATTAGCATGCGTGGACGGCCTTTATTATCTTTGAGTGTGCTGATTAGTATGGATGTAAATGTGACTGATGAACAGGTGCATTCTAATAATCAACCCAACACAAAGGCTTTGAAATTACCAATATGCCCCTAGCTAAGCATAATGAATTAAACACAATCCATAGCTTCCAGACACGGTTTATCTTTTTTTTTACCCTACTATTGTCTGTATCTGTCTGAAAATCCATTTTATACAATCCAAAATGTGATTGAATTGGCTGAAATTAATTCCTGCTCTGTTAACAAAGGGGTGTTTATGACTACTATGAGATCTTCCTCCAGTTATTTTTTCACATGTACACTACTTGTCAAAAGTTTAGAATAATTAAGAATTAAGAAATGTCTCATGCTCACCAAGGCTGCATTTATTTGATCAATGCAATAAAAAATACAATATTATGCTGTTTATTTCTTTATTTATTTTACAGTTTAAAATAACTGTTTTCTGCATAAATATATTTTAAATTATAATTTATTCCTGTGGTGGCAAGGCTAAATTTTCAGTGTCACATTATTCTTTAGAAATCATTCTGATATACAGATTTGATACTCTATTATCATCAATTATTTTTGGGGCCCAATTATTATTATTATTTTTTAAAGATTTATTTTTGTCATTTTTGCCTCTATTATGATAGGACAGATCAGAAGTAACAGGAAGCGAAGTGGGAGAGAGATGGGGGGCGGGATTGGGATTTTTACTGCATAATATTTTTGTAGAAACTGTAATACAAATGTGATGCATCTTATACAGAGCCGATCCTCCCTATACGCAAAATATGCAAGCTGCGTAGGGCCCCCGAAACACCAGGAGTGAAAAATCCAGACTAAAAAAACGAGTTGAAAGCATACCGAGAGACTGATGAAGAGACACTGTTTCTCAAGTGTTTTCCGCGAGTGTGATTCGAGACGGAGTGAAACACGGTCAAATGCGTTTCATTCATTCGTTCATAACCACTCAAACCCCACTACACCCCC
>NW_015505346.1:1422375-1432693 GCF_001515645.1 Sinocyclocheilus grahami | reverse complement strand
AAGTTTAGGATCAGCACTGATCTTATAAATGTCCTTACTGTCACAGTGCGTCCTTGGTAAAAAGAAGTATTCCTTCCTTGCTTCCTTCCTTTTTTCTTTTCTTTCTTTCCCCAAACTTTTTAATTGAATTATAGCATATCATGGTTTCTACAGCACATCTGTTTTTAACATTAATAATAGTAAATGTTTCTTGACCTCTAAATCAGACTATAAATGCAGCTTTAGTGAGCATAAGATACTTCTTTAAAAAAAAAATTCATTAAAAAATCATTATTCCAAACTTCTGACCGGTAATGTAAATGTCACATTGGCTAGTTAAGGCACTACACTTCACATCAGAGTCATTAAAGTCATTAAGGACTAGACTTGAAGGCGTCCAATGTATTTTGGTAACCTTATACTGCTGATACAGTTTATCCTGTTAGTCGATTTGAAACGGACTCTAGTCTCACACCAGCGAAATCCTGAATGATTTATGTCAAAAGAGCCACATCTGGATCACTGAAGTGCCTCTGTAATTGCAACGTCAGTGATCACAGATATCAAGGCAAGCAGTATCGATCGAACGCTGTCAAGCAAACGCGTCAGTCCTCAAACCAGGGTCAGTTCGATTTCTGACTAATAAGAGCTCGGGCTCTGGAATATGTGAAGGGTGGTAGGATGAAAAGAGGCAAGTGAAGCCCATTTGTCTTTTTTTACCCCATTAGACGCATGATTCCAAACAACACTGACCCGTGTTTGACTTGTTCATACCCAACCATAGATGCACATAATTGTTCCTGTTAAGTTTTGATATGGTTGACATATTTCTAAAGGGGGTTGCTGGTGGTTTAGCTTGCCCTTTATCAAGACCCTGTGGTGATGCACAGGAACCAGAGACGAGGATGTGTAGTAAACAGCTCTCCCTCTGAGTCTTCTGTTCTCTGCTCAGTGAGTAATGAGTCCTCAGGCCCTGTTGGCTAATTAAACCTGACATCACACCACAATTTGCTCTCTCTGACTGCTTCCTGCTGGCCTCCATGAACTCACTGGCCACTTTTCACATAGAATCAGCTAATTGTACATCTACTGTAAGAAAAAATGGCATAGCCTGTCACTGCAGTGCTTTAGTGAACTCTAAATGATGCATGTTAAGACACTTTGAAGTACAAATATGTGTACTTTAGGTCGCAATATGTTCACTGTAAAAAAACAAAAAAACATTATTATTACTTTTTTAAGATCGCAGTAATTTTTACAAGAAAATACTATTTCAGTCTTTCTATGTGTTATTTGCCATTTCTCTGTAATTATAATATAAAATAATAATTTACTAGCAGTTTCATAATCAAACTAAATCCTACACCAAGTTACCCTTTTTGATATTAATGTGTGCCTTTAAAGAGCAGTTCACAGAAAAAAATTTAATTCTGTCATCATTTATTCATGCTCTTGTTATTCCAGACCTGTATGACTTTCTTCTGTAGAACACTTCAGTGAAAGTCACTGGAGACTTTTTTTTGGATGCCATTGACTCTCACTGTGTGGACAAAACCACTTGAAACATTCCTTAATATCATCTTTTATTCTGTAGAAGATAGTAAATGCACCGATTATACTCACACAAATGTTCTTTTTTGTTAATCACTTAGGGGTAAGAAGTTTGAAATACTTTTGCAGTGGTATATGGTTAGCGAACATCCCAACGCCACCCAGACTGCTGAGAAAGACAGATGAATATGTAAATATGTGCTATGCGCTTTCCTCTCAGTAACTAAATAAACACACAACAGAAATGACAGCGGTGAGAAAGCATCAGATCATAGTGATGTGTTTGATATGTTTTCATCAACTCTGCAATTTGGCACTCCAGTCAAGTCACATCACATTTATTTATATAGTGCTTTATAGAACAGATTGCTTTAAAGCAAGCAGCTTTCATCTCATCAAAGAGGGCAGAGCCACAGGCATACCTTCCTATTACGTAATTATCACGGACCAATGGTAGTAGGAAGGTGTTTACCAATTGGAGCGAATTTTCTGGGAAGTTTGCTTTGGCAGCTGTTTTGAACGCCAAATGAATTTCATTTTGACTTATTTTGTTCAAAATTATATCATATCAGTTCGTTTTTTCAATTTCACTTAAAGCATACCGGGCCTTTAGGCGAATAAATTATTACATGGAATTTTGGTTGAACTATTCCTTTAAATGGGTCCTATCATGCTCTTTTACAAAGTCTTGATTTTGTTTTGGGGGTGTACTAGAACAGGCTCTCATACTAGGTTGTTCGAAAAAAACACATTATTTTTCACATATTGTACATTATTACAACACCTCTCTCCCCAGTCTGGCATGAACAGCTTGAATAGTTCCTGTATCATCCTGTATGTGGTGTGATTGGTTAGCTGGGCCAGTGTGTGTTGTGATTGGCAGCACTCGGCGCCTGGTCGGGAAATGTCATGCCCCTTACTATAGCCGCCTGCGAGCTTCAGTGTAAATATTGTATCAATATCAAATCAATTTGAGCACGATTTAAACCCGGATGATTGTAAACACTCTAAGTTCGTCTGCCTTGGGAAAGCTAGCGTGTCTCCGACATAGTGATAATAACACTCATTGCCTTCTCTAGTGCAGCTCAACCAGGTCTCGTCCTATTCGTCGATCTTTGTGATATCACAAATCCCGGAAAATATGCGTTGTAGTCTAAACGAGTCATTCGTTGTAGTTTTTGAAAAGTGATTTCTGTTAAATAAAATATCTCCTTTTGAAGTGGACTTTGAGCTTTGTAACTTTGCAGATCTTTTTTATGCTCAAACAGCAACATTACAGACTAACTAAAGTTGAAAATGGGAAAAAGCATAATAGGACCCCTTTAAGGTGCCATTATGTTCACCCTTTAGGGGTAAATAAAATCCAAAGATCTAGTTCTGAGTTCTTTCCCACAACAAGCTGTTGTACTAAAGATACAATTTTGCTCAGACACTGTGTGGGGATGTAGTTAGTTTCATTTAGCCAGACATTTAGCTAAAATTGCTAAGACATTTAAGATTATGATGTTTGTCTGAGCATGATGAAAAGTGACCAGTCAGATTTTTTTTCTTACATGTCATTTATTCACATGATTTTGCAACACAGAAGTCCTTTTCTGTGACTGTAAGCAAGACTTTATATTTATTAGCCAAAAAGAATACTAAGTGCAGTAAAAAGTAAATCTATTTGCACTATAAACCAGTGTGTTTATGGTTACAATAATAAAATACTATGATAAGAAATTCCAGTTTGCAATATTAAGCAGCATAATGTTTTTGTACAGCTAAAATAAACGGAAGTGGGTAACACTGGAAGCCTTGCAGATTCAAGTTACAAACAGCTTCTCCCGCTCTTAGGTTAAAAATATGGTTTATACGAAATAGTGGATTCAGTTCTGTTTGTAAATATCAAGTTTATTTGCTACTATGTCTCTCAGTCACCATTTGCTTTCACTAACCTGGCAAATCCAGAATAGTTCTTTCTTATAAACTTAAGCATAGGACCAGCCAATCAGGTGGGAACTGCAGATTTCAGCCAGCTCGTGCCATTTTTGTGTGTTATATGCATCCAGACGGTCAGTAAACACACTGTGGGTGGTCTGTGGGTGAGCCGTCTGAGGCTGAGACTAGGATGAAGTCTGACTGCAGAATCTTAGTCTTGCTCACAGAATAGGAGCACATTTCTGTGTGTTTGGGTTTTCCTTTCTCCACAGACATAGATTTGTGGGTGCGCGTGCTCTGACTTTAGTTTATGCGATTTCTCCGCAGCAGGAGGTGTGCGCCGTGTGTCGCTGAAGCTCCATGACTCCTTTGGGGGAGATGTGTTTTGTGAAGAGTCGTGCTAAGCTCTTGTGTGATACTCTCTTGTAGACGAATCGTGCTTTGTTGTCATCAAAGCATGTTGTCATCGCTGGTTCCTTTATGAAGCTTGAGGGTGCGAATCCGGTTTCATTATTGAGAGGGATCTGTGCGTGCTCTCGGGCTGCTTTCCCTCTTTTCTTAGGGAGGTCTTTATGTGTCAGATCTACCTGAATTGCTTTACTTGTTTCAGGTGAAGCGTGACTGGGAGAATGTGAGTTTTATCTGGGGATGCTTTGACAGCCAAGCAGGAAAGAGGAGGACAGACTTAAGAAGGATTGCAGTCAGCAACCAACATGTCAGCTGTACAAATGCAGACAGAACGTTAGCATGTGCTTTTACATACACTCGTTGGTAACAATTTACAATAAGGTTCCATAGGTCAGCAATAATGCATTCATTAATTTCAGTGGTCCTGTTGTATAATGATAATAATTAAAATATGCCAGTATATGCCAGTATTTTTAAATTTAAACATGTGTAACCACTAGGGGTGCAACGGTTCAACTTACTCAGGCCCTTTCTAACGGAGCATGCTGCACAACTTCTTGTCCAGGCCCTTGTCATCTCTAGGCTGGACTACTGCAATGCTCTTCTGGCTGGACTCCCATCAAGCACAATCAAACCTCTACAAATGATTCAGAATGCAGCGGCACGACTGGTCTTCAGCGAGCCCAAAAGAGCCCATGTTACACCTCTCTTTATCTCCTTGCACTGGCTACCGGTTGCGGCCCGAATCAAGTTCAAGACATTGATGCTTGCATATAGAACAGCCACAGGCTCAGCACCCGCCTACTTCCACTCACTACTACGAATTTACATCCCCTTCAGAAGTCTGAGATCCGCTAGTGAGCGACGCCTCGTGGTACCATCACAGAGAGGCTCAAAATCACTTTCCAGAACATTCTCGTTCCCCACTCCTGGCTGGTGAACTTGGTGAACTAAGAACTTGTCATTACAACCACTTCTTGTGTCTGTTTGCCTCTTTAAGAAGAATCGCTTTATGTATCCCCCAATTGTAAGTCGCTTTGGATAAAAGCGTCTGCTAAATGACTAAATGTAAATGTAAATGTACTCACGGTTCGGTTTGTATCACGGTTTTAGTCACGGTTTCGATACAGTTCGGTATGTGCTATGTTTAGGGAAAAAACTATATTGTCAAATAAAAATACATAAAATAAGAACACAATCTAACTACAAGCAACAGCACAAATAAATACAATAGAGCAAAGATACAAATCAAATAAACTGTGCTTTTCAGTTTTTTTTAGGTAGGTCTAACATTAGTTTTTAGGTACAGAAATTGAATAAAGTAATCAAATGTAAAATAACATTGCATATTTGACTGTATAAATTAAAGATGAATCCTTATTAAAGTTATTCAATCAAGAGCAGTGAGATATTTCCATGTTGTTGCTGTTTGATTAACATTAAGAAAGTGCTGTCACTTTAAGAGAACGCACTGATCCAGTGCACTGATACTGTAAGTTCAGCCGACTATGTCTGCTAGGATACTCACCAAGACGGGCATTTTGACATAATTTTTGTGTGAATTTGTCCATTCAAGCACAATACTTCAAAGAGAGCTTAATATTTGCACGCGTTCTGACACGCGGGTTCACGCGCTTCGTATGAGCGACCACAGATCTTTAGTTTAGTTTAAACACAGATAACAACGTGTGATGTTCAGGTCTCACCTGCACTATCAACACGTGATGCATAAAGCACTCGCATTGATTAAAGAGTGACTGGTTTGTCCACTTATTGTTTTTTCTCTCTCTCATCGCTCTTGTTGTAATGTATTGGGAAGTCAGAATTTGTATCCATCAACAATCTAACAAACTAAAATCACCGAACTCTAACAAACCATATTACAGATGGATTGTCAGATTTAAGTTGAACCGCAGTCCTAGTGTATGCCGAACCGTGTGTGGAGAACGGTACGGTTCGATTTTTTACCGAGAATCGTTGCACCCCTAGTAGCCAGTGCATTGTATCAAAATTATTAATTTAAATGACAGTTTGACTAATTTTTTTATTCTGTTTATTATATTTTTGATGTCACATTTTAAAGAAATGTTCATGGTTCAGTACAAGTTAAGTTCAGTCCATGCATGGCGTTTCATATTATCAGTTACCATAGAAGCTAATATTTTATTTTTTTTGCACCATTTTATTAAACTGTAAGCCACTTAAAATGATAGAACAGGGCTTAGTCAATCAGTGTTAAATACTCATTGTTTATATTCAGAAAACTTAAATATTATTCTTGTTAACATGAGACTAGTTTGCTAGAATATTTAGTTTTCTCGTGAAATCTTAACCTCGCATGATGATATATCACTGTTAAAGCTTATAAACCTGGTAAACTGGTTTTTACCTGACACAAATGTACCTTTACAAATCAAATACTACATATTTTTTTAAACAGGAATACATTTAAGTAATTTAGCCAAATATGAGCTTCACAGTTCAACCCGTTTTCATCCATTTAAAAGTCCCTCACTGTAACACTGGAATTTGCCTTTTAAAAGAACAAGAGAAAAGTCGAAAGTATTTTCCATGGTAATTGTTATTGTGCATTGAATGCTGTCAATTGTATTGAACCTGGAACATTTCTTTGACACAGCACTCAGAGACATGGCCATTGGAAACTATCGATCTGAACAAAGGATCCACATCGTTGTTCTCTGACAAATGGGTTTATTAAGATGCTCTGTGCTTGCCAGCATTTACGAGTCCATTAAACAGCATGTACTCGTAATGGCATATCATATTCATCCATTTTAATGTCAAATTAAGACAAAAACTGTGCCCTTTGAAGTGAGTCCTTGATAAACAATGCAAATGTTAATTGCTGTGGCCTCATATGCTGAAAGATTTAGTTTTTCTCGGGGTAACTACTTCTGTGTGGTCACATACCAGTGAAGGTAGTGATGGTTTGCTAAAGCAAGAAGACATTACATTGCAGTAATACAATTTTATTTAATTTTCTGTAGTGTAGAATTCAGTTGTGCAGTCACACATGCATTGTATATTTTAATAGCTTTGAAGGAGGAACATCTAGACTAGGTTTCAGCGTCAGACTGAACCGTTTACTAAAATAGTTATTTTAAGTTATTTTGTCCAGCCATGCTATCCATTTTAATAGTAAATTACAGTATTTAAAGGTCTTCAAGGTGTTGAAGGTACTTTCTCTTTTGGTGAAAAGCAGTTCTGCAAGTATTTTAGCTCGAGGTTGAAAAGCTTGAAAAGGCACTTCACATATCTTTTAGAAAGCTTTAAAGGGGTCATATGATGCGATTTCAAATTTTTTTTTCTCTTTGGAGTGGCAAAGAAAGAAGGCGTAACTTCTATTCTCACTGTAGTATTGTTGCGGCTACCGCCATGTCGCGAAGACGCTGTGTGCTTCGTTGTGAAAGCGAAACTACTTTGTTTGGTCTTCCAAAAGATGACGATATCCGCTTCGTCATGCCTAGAGCTGATCTGTGCTGGTCCCTGAGGGAATACATCAACTTAGTGCTGTGGATCGCCGGATCGGCTTTCACCATGGACGAAGCGGAGTCCAGCCCGGGGTTGTCACATGTGGTTGCCGCTCCTTCGTCGAATCCGCCAGGCGCGCTGTTCTCGACCCCGCCGCCTCTGTTCACTCTAGCCCGGCCTCGGCTCACGCCAAGCCGCGGCTTCCGCTCACGCTAGGCCGCCGTGTTTTTCGTTGTGAAAGCGAAACTACTTTGTTTGGTCTTCCAAAAGAGGACACGACTACACATCAGTGGTTAAGTTGTATTTACAACACTGTTCCAGAACAGTTTAACCCAAATATCCAGATGTGTTTACTGATCTTGGGAGAGTTGACTACAATGCCGGCTGTTCTGACTCACAGTCTGTAAGTACGTTTTCATTTAAAGGATTTGCCACTGATGATTCAAACGCGAGTTTTGAGCAGTGTAGAGTAGCGCTTGTTGTTTGTCACTTCTCCGATCACAAATGCAGACAGGGTTTTATATTTAAGCGGCGCGATGCAACGCAACGCGTAAAAAGACAGTATAAGTCATTATGATCAGTAATTACTGTATGTCCCCACTGGATGCAACAAATGCCTCGTTTGTAATGGGTTTTAATGTTTATGTCTCGTAGCTCCGGGCCGGATACGGCATCAACAGTATGGTGAGGGGCGTAACATTTCCGTCACACGCTTGAGGTATTTGGCCAATCACAACGCACTGGATAGCTGGCCAATCACAGCACACCGCGCTTTTCAGACCGATGAGCTTTGTAAAAATCGACGTGTTTCAAAAAGGCGGGGCATAGAGGAGAAACAATAATGTACAGTATGTGGAAAATATTTTTTTTTACTTTAAACCTCATAAACAGATTTCATTACACCAAATACACCAAATAATGTTCTTTTTAGCAGCATCATATGACCCCTTTAAACTCTAGCTGTAATATTGGCTGTGACCTCCATAATGCAGTTTGCCAGTGCAATACTAATCAATACTGAGAGCACAAAGCAAATGGAAAAATATTATTTACAGGAACATTGTTTTTTGAAGAGTCATCACTCAGCCCAAGAGCACTAGGCAAAAAAATAAATAAAAAAATGGCTTCAGAAAGTTTGCCCTTATTATGTCAGAAGAAATGGGGGAAAACCCAGTGTCACATTCATCCACTTCACCTAGCCTGAAGAAATCAGACAAAGTGAGAAGTCTTCATTCATTTTAGATGAAATATAAACTACGAAAGGAAAAAAGAAAAGAAAAGAAAAAAATGTGTATATATATATATATATATATATATATATATATATATATATATATATATAATTATTATTATTCTTTTTTTTCCAGTAACTTACTAAAAATACTGTGGCTGCTCATGTGCATCACACCTTTGAGGTCTACTGTGCACCTGAAGGTTTTGGAGCAGGTGTTGCTTTTTGATCAAGGAATGAGTTTGGAGAGTAAAGCACTCCCTCTGCATGTGGGTGATAAGTGCATACTGCTGGAAATGAGATCGAAAGAGCCATAAATTGGATGCATATGGAGAAGGAGAATGATAGATGGAAGTGTACATGCATTAGTATGCCTCTGAATGACGTGCTCTTGAGGAATAATCCTGCACACTGTTGTGATGGTCATCTCCTAAAGGAATATTCCAAGTTAAGCTAAATACACAGCATTAGAGGCTTAATGTTGATTAATTTACACTTGTACCCCATAATTAAAACAAATAGGCTAAAGACAGCATAATCATACATTTTTTTTGCCATGACAATAATGCTAAAAGCCTAAAAAGACAGTAAAATTATTATTTGAAAAGCTTTACAACTCACAGATTTTAACTGAAGAATTATTGTAAGTTGTTTCATATATAATAAGCTTCACATTTTTGTTTTGACTGAAAAAAATGGTCCCGTTTACTTTTATTGTGAGTGTAAATGTTTGAAATTATTTATTTAGAAAATGAGAAAGGCATTTTTTTTGTGGTAATCAACATCATGCCACAAATGCTATTGACTGAGCTTAACTTGTATTGAATCCAACATCTCTTCCTTTTTGAATTCATCGAAGCAGCTCCTTTCTCTTGCAGTTCTTCTAGTGGAAATTGTATTCAGCACTTTTTTGTGATTTTGAGGCGAAAATAGAACATTTTAAATGGAACTAAATGGTTTTAATTACATCTCATCATTTTAAATACAAGGGAGTATTTTAATTAGAGAAGGCGTCTCGTGCTCTTCAGGGGGAGTGCTCTCTGTAACACCAAAGCAATTTGTTCTCGCTCTGCCTCCATTTCTCATATCCAAAATGTTTTTCTGAGTGCAGTGAAATTAATGCAGGGAGGAAATGTTGGTGGGGTTTTAATAAGATGGGCAGAAGGCTCTGCATAGACCCTGACAACACCACAACACAAGCTTTTAAGATTACTTGAAATGTTCCAAGTACATTTTCCCCATTCTCTTTCTTTTGCTTACAGAAATACTTTGTATCCATTCTCTTTTTGCTCTTGCCTGAAGTTAAAACAAGTTTGAGGCTCTGTTATTAAACGTAACCAAAATGACGGGCAGTTGACAGTTGGGGTGTGCGATATTAACAAAAAATAATATCTCGATATTTTCTGGTATTTTATCGATAACGATAATTAGACGATATTTTGCTGAGTGTGTTATTGTGCTGGTATCTTAAGGACTGCCGTGGACAGCTGACTTGATATTCTTCATATTCTGTGCAGTGTTCAGTTCACACTGATAGAAATAAATCTTTTCCAATAAGTTTTAACTGATTTTTACGTTTTATGGGCATTTTGACCTTTATAAAGCCTTTTTTTTCTAAAAGTGTCCATTATCTTTTGAATACTGATATTTGAAATTATTTAAATAATAAAAGATACTCTGAATGTGAAATTAAAACCGCCAGTAGTGGCAGCAAGTCACTGTTAATAAGTGAGTCAA